>NC_142146.1:0-122500 GCF_024610735.1 Ursus americanus
AAGACACTGGAGTCATCCCATTAGAAGTTCCCTCAGGAGAGAAGAGAATGCTGTCAGGAAGATGAAGCATCATGATTTTATCCACAGGGTGTCCATTACATGGGTGAAGTGTGGCAGGCTTACTGCTTAGAAGACATTCAGTTAAAAAGGGTCATAGGCAACACCAAGTTTTGAAAGTACAAAATAATAGCTATGTTTTCAAAGTTTAAAGGGTCCTTTAAATTTACAGAAATGTGTTTCAAATACCCACCCAGAGGAAGGAAATAGGAGCATTGGCATATTTAAGTATCTTTACAAATTAACATATTCAAATGTTAATTAAAATTCAAATAAATAGATTTAATAAGAAAATGTGTATTTTAAAATAAGAGATTTAAGCACGGTGGTCATTGAAATAATTTTCATATAAATTTCTGAATACATTTTAGAAATTGGCAGAGTGAAATTTAAAATAGCTTTTATTTGATTCACAAATTGTATTTCTTTTAGTAGGGTACATTCGAAGACTAAAATATATTGTTGAATATGACTTAGACAGTACCTGCAGTGATTTAGTACAATTTTTTTCTTACACTGGACATAGAAAAATAAGAAAAATCAAATATAATTATGTTTTCTGGTATACAAACCTATTCAAAACTGCATCTAGATTCATTTTCTAGAAATACTTGAAATTGGGGAAAGATTTCTTCTGAAAATTGCTGAATTTTTAAAATCATTAGCATTTCTGCCCATTAATAATTACCAAACCCTTTTTTTCCCTTCAAGATCTCCTCTGTTCTAATTTTATGATGTTACTTCTAAAATCTTTGTGTATCTACTAACCTAGTTCTTGGTCTGGTAGTGAATTTATTTTCTAATTACAGGTGGCCTGGTTTAGGTCAGACAGTGATGGGTCTCCACCTATATTCTGAGTCAGGAATGAAGTCTTATCATCCTGGTGTGCTAGCATGGAGTACAGTGAGCTATCCAAAGATACACTTTTTTTCCTAAATGAATTGAAGCCAAGGGGATGAGTGTCTAGCTCTCATTTGGTTGGAGGTCTAGTGTGGAACCATGCTGAGCTGATCACTGAATGAGTCTTTGTGGAACATCCTTCCATGTGCCACTTTCACTGGACAAAAATCCCTTGGGGGTTACATGAGAATAAATGAAAAAAAGTATTTTACCTTTATTAGTCTTATGAGACTAAATTTTCGATTCAGCATTATTTTCTTTTCCTAGTTCTTCTAAACTTTAGTGATCATGAAAGTCAATTTGTTCCACTTCTCATTCATTTACCAATGGAAAACAATCCTTAGGGGCCCTTTTAAGATTACATTAAATGTAGTTATCTGGTTTCAAGTGAGTAAGACCCTAATTACTTTTGAAAGAAGGTGCCTGAATGATATACCTTCAACCTACATCCAATTTGTTTTACTCAGACAACCATCAAGGAAAACATTCAGTGACAGAAATACAATGTGTAGTCTAATTTGGTATGGAATGAATATTTTCTGCAAGGCTAATTACAACCTCCTGGAAAAAGAGACTAATCTCTTGTCACTGACACAGTAGGTCAATAACTATATTTACATTCCCCATTGGCACCTGCTATGTTTTCTGGTAATCAACTCACCAGTAGATAGGACATACTTACCATGAAAAATGTGGTTTTAAATGTACTATTACATTTTATTTTTTTATTAAAACATTTTTAATTTAAATTCAATTAATATGTAATGTATTATTTGTTTCAGGGATACAGTCTGTGATTCATCAGTCTTATATAATACCCAGTGCTCATTACAACACATACCCTCCCCAGTGTCCATCACCCATGTACTATTACCTTTTATTTATATCTATTTTTCAAAGCAAGCACATAAGCTAAACTATTTATTTTCATTCCTTAATTAAATTTAGGTACAGAGAACTCATGAATTCATCTAAACAAAACATAAATTACAACTAGCGCTAAGACTAAGCAAGTTTTATTGCAGCAAATACTGCTATAAAATCTGCAGTTTAGTGTGAAACTGTGATTAATGCCCATGTTTGCCAGGTAATACCTAGGGAAGTTGTTTGGTGGGGTTGTTTGTTTGTTTTTATTGACATTGGATTTCTAGTCCTTGTCTATGAGAAATTGAAAGATTTTTATATTTCTTTTATTTTTGCTTGTTTATATTCTTTTTACTTTTTCTGGTTTAGTCTCACAGACTGATTTGGTCTTACAGCCAGCAATCATGTGTGAATGTACGTCTGCATGATAGCAAAGGAGTGACTTTTCCTTCCTTTGAGTATTAACCTTAATGTGTCTTATTTTAGTTTTCGTTTTCCCTTGGGCAATGTTCTGAGTGCATACTTGACGTCTACAAATTCTCTTGCAAAACTACATGTGGCTCCTTTCAAATTGAGTCTTCCCCTCCCCACCCTCCCAAAGATAATTTCAAAAATTTGATCAGAAGTCATAAACTGGCAGCCTGTAAGCCAAATTCATTCAGCAGATGTATTTCTATTGCAATGACTGTTGTGAGTGGTATTGTTTTGTTTTTACCTCTGTAGTATTTTTTAATTGAATAACTTTTAAAAATCGGGAAATTTCATGTAACCTGGCTTTTGAAAATTGTGGGATTTGCCAACATGGAGTTCACTTTCTACAGGGAAGAAATCTTCTGGAGTCGAGTCCTTTTAGCCATGGCAAATACACATCAGTTTACCATAGATTTCAACAATTATGATTTTTCTTTTTTTTTTTTTAAGATTTTATTTATTTTATTTGACAGAGATAGAGACAGCCAGCGAGAGAGGGAACACAAGCAGGGGGAGTGGGAGAGGAAGAAGCAGGCTCATAGCAGAGGAGCCTGATGTGGGGCTCGATCCCATAACGCCAGGATCATGCCCTGAGCCGAAGGTAGACGCTTAACCGCTGTGCCACCCAGGCGCCCCAACAATTATGATTTTTCTTATCTTGGCTCGTTTCATTCATGTATTACTTGCTTGGTCCAAGTAGCCATTTGAGAGTGTAATATGTGATTAATATGCATTCAAAGAGCATATATATTGGAGTACCATGCTTGTGCTTATGGCTACAGTTTGGCTTAGTTTCCACTAAATGACGTAGCTGCTTGACAGACAAAAGCAGTGCTCTGAGAAAGCGTCCTTTATATGGTCATAGTTTACTAAAATTCAAAGTGTTTTACCTATATAAAAATAGCTGTTTATTAAATATAAAGGCAAATATGGATAAAACATATATACATTTCCATTACAAGACAAAATGACGTTAAAGCAAAATGTGAGGGGCGCCTCACCCCGCAGTTGGTTAAGCATCTGACTGGCTCCAGGCACAATCTCTGAGTCCTGGGATCGAGCCCCCACATCAGGCTGCATGCTCGGTGGGGAGTCTGCTTCTCCCCCTCTCCCATTGCCCCTCCTGCTCACTCTCTCCTCTGTCTCTCAAATAGTCTTTTAAAAATAAAAGAAAGCAAGATGTGAAAATAAAAAGATATAAGTCTAGTTTTAACTTGCCCACTATGAGTGAAGTTTGTTTTTTCTTACTGGTTTATGAAGACAGATTTACTTTCAAGTACACCTTGGCTATATACAGCCCTGGGGCAAGTCTTGTCTCTCTCCCCTATGCAGTAGTTCTTCTGCTGTTAGCCAAGTGCCAGAACCCACCCACAGAGAGCACAGCAGTACCAGTTTTACCTCTGAATCTCAGAACTGAGACCAAGTCCTCACTGAATCTGTAGGGACTGAGCTGTGTCTCATTCTTCTCCTGTCGTCTGACTAAGAAGCTGCCCTTCAGGGTGGTAGCCGAGCCCACTAAGGTTGGCATGTCATACCAAGTCCGCCATCTTCTTGCTGTCTCTCTCTCCAGCTTCTCTTTGTGCCTTATCCCAGTGCTCCGCTCTCTTTACCCTGAATGCTCACATGAAATCTAAACCCTTCCAACCCTACATCTTCCATTGTTACATTTCTAAGTAGCAAAGCATCAAAACACAGCTGTTTCTCGAGAAGTTTTTAATGATACTCTCTTGTATGCTTTAAACAGGATTAAACAGTGTTAAACAATTTTTTAAAATTCGGTGTAATTTTTTTTTAAAGCATTTCCTACTTCATCTTTCCCATAGTGCTAAGGGATGTAGGGACACAGCTGCAATCTTCATTTGCTCCAGCTCTACCTTTGTTGTTATTGTTGGGTTTCCCCAGATGCCTCCTCCTGTCTACAGTGGCTCTCCCTACTACTTTTCATAATGAGTTTGGTTTTAGTATTCTCTGTAGGTGTCACCGATGTCCTAAGTGGCCTCGAGAAGAACTCCATGAAAGGAGAGGATGTCTGAAGTGGAGGAGAAAGGGACGCCATTGAAGTTAATCACACGTGATGGCGATTCAACCTTCCTGTAATTAGTATTAGTTGCTAGAATGAAGCTGAGAGTAGAGAGAAAGACAAATAGTGATCCTTTCGTAAAATCACAATATAGGTAAAAATGCAACTTTATTTCTATCAGGACAAGGTGTACGTAGAAACATCACATAATCCCTGATACTTCGTGTAGCTGAGGAAGTGAAATATGCCTGATTTCCAATCACCACTTCAGCACATGTTTTCAATATGTGTTTTCATCTAGAACTTTTATTTCTTGAAATCGAGATGTCAGGGAGTGGCCAAGCAGGATGATTAGCTCAGATCATTTAAGGAGTAGACCTGGGCAACATTTTGAAGATAATTTTTTTTTAAATATAGCTTTATAATAATGTGGATTGAAATAATAGAAGCACTTCATTTTAAAAATCGAACATATCTGTACTTTAATGATTTTTCTTCAGTATTGCAAATTAAATTTTTATTTGTAGAATTTAGTAAAAGCAGAGTGGGGCATAGTACTTAAGCCTACAGTCTTATTCAAATTAAAATACCCAGATCTTTTAATTGATTATATCACTTAGAAAGGGTGTGATCTAATTAGTAACGTTGCTGTGCCTGGTTTTCTGATTTGAGAGATGGAAATGATAATAGTCATATATTAATACTAACTTAATGAAAAAAGAGGCCTTGCAGATGGGAAATACTCCTATCCATTTGACTAATGCCCTGATTTAGTTAATTCTAGGTCCTTCTTGCAATTAACAGATATTTACCAGCACGTAGGTGTTCTGGTGCCTGCTATGGAACGTGTACTGGGTAGACCTCCCATCTCTCCTCATGTGACTGCCTGGTAGGTGGCAGGGTAGAGGAGCCCCTTATTACTGGGCTGCAAAGAGGAGTTCATGGGGAATTTGGCGTTGACAAAGCAGTTACTAAGAATTTCTTATCTTCCAATCCCATGTCAGTTCCCACGGTTTATTGTCTCCGGTCAATATTATTTGCTGTGGATTAGGTACACGTGGCTTTTATTATTTTGCTAGTAATGTGGACATTTTCCTTCTTTACACATTGGCAAATGTACATCATGTTCTGTTTCCTGATGGCCTCAAATGTCTCCACTAATTCCTTAATGTAAAAGTCAGCAGTGGGAACAAGGCTGACCACAGTACTATGTCAGGAGGAATCCTAAAATTCCTAAGAAAGATGACATAAAGGTATTGTAGCTTATTCAAGAAGAGCATGGGGATTGGAATTGTATCCCAGTTTGAACACAGAAGCTTCCATTGGGTGACTAGCTGGGCTTCTTTAAACAAATCAATCAAACTTATCTATGACTGATTTTTCTTCTTAGAATAAAGCAAATCTGGACAGATTGAGAGTGATGTTGGATAGGCGAGGAAAGTTAATATATGAAAAGCACATAGCAAAACACCTGGCATACAGCACTCATCCAAGGAATGATAACAAACCTTATCATCATCAAAATCATCTTGGGGATAAAGATCAACATTACAATGACTTGCAATTTTATGCCTTTTAAGGCCTGGCTTTTCAGAGATCCTGTTACCCTGTTTCAAGTCTTTTATTTACAATATTAAAACAAGTGGTGTTTTGGGTTTTCTCTGTACGAACCAGCTTTAAAAAGTGGTAACGAGATTGGTAGATCATAGGATGTGAAAGGGTGAGCCATCATTCTAAATGGTGTATCCACATTTCATCAGAAGAAATTGAGATGTAATGTTTTTCCTGCTTTAATCAATATAAATATCAAAGTCAATATTTGCATTCTTGAAATAGAAGCAAAGGACCCTAACACTTCCCTGGTAAGGTGGCCATTAAGTTCCAGTTAGCCTGGAATAGGCCCAGATTATGTTTGTTTTCCTGGTATCCTTATTATCGGTGTCCCTTTTACTCTTAAAAGTTCAGTTTGGAAAATAGTATATAACTTACATGGTTGCAACATAAAATGGTAGACTTGTTAGGCTGTGGCAAATTTACGTAGCAAACTGAGAAAGGCACCTGACTGTCCAAATGTGATTTTTGAAATTCTGCTACCTACCTGTCTGACATGAGGACCTCCATAGTTCTCCTGGATCTAGTTGAAAAACTTTGTTATTCTGAGAACCTCCAACATAGGAGGAAGAACTGTAAACCTAAAAGGTGATGTCGTGATTGAGATCTAGTGGTTTTAGTGATTGACTAGGATTTAATGCTTTGATGGAGATCAGATTCCCATATGAAATAGTTTTTTTGTAAACCACAGTAAAGTGCTCCATGCATATCCCACTTAAAACATATGAACTTGACTCAAAAAGAAATCAAGGTTATTTTATGAACTAATAATTGCTAAAATACTTCCCATTCTGATAGCCCTACTGCTGCATTTAATTGCCAAAGTACATGTTCTTGGGAACGCATGGACAGATTTTGATTTTTTTTTTAATAAAAGATAATTATCCCAAAGTCACACAGAAAAGCATCTCTTTTATTTTAGACAGAGTCACAGTTTTAAAAAAATGAGTAGTTACATTCACATTCAATGTGTATTAACTTTTTAGAGACTCTTAATATGTTTGTATTTTCTTTCTATTCCTTCCAGGCAAACTCTTACCTTCACTACCTATCCACCTGTTCTCTAGCTAGTATTTTTATTTATTACTTACAGCTCACTTACTTGATCCCAAAGAAAGACCAGATTTAATTGGGAAATTGAGCAGAAGAAATGCACTGGCTTAGAAGCAAGCAATGGATACTAGCCAACTTTAGGGAGTTAGGCGGCCTTTCGCTTACAAAAATTGTGGCCAAGAGGCAGGTAAACTACTCCGTAGTCATCGTCTAAGGAAGTACTGCCTAATAGGGTTCTTCTGTACTTGCAATTAACCATCTTGCTGTGGATCGAAGGTAGAGTCACTTTATGTCAAAGCTACACTCTGCTATGGAATGTTAAAGTGAAGTTCCATCACACTTACAGTATTAAATCCTGCACAGGATATGTCTGGGAGTTGTAGGTGCCAATCACCCACCCACTCTACCCCACACTCCCACCCACAGGGCTGCTCTCCTGCTTTTCCCACCTGGGTTGAAAGAGCTACCAAGTCATACTCATGGATAAACAATGCCATATACAATTACTCCTCAAAACTTTCTATTTTTCTGAAATATTTGATTTTATTCCTTCTGTTGTTTAAAATCTTATCTCTGTATGTAATAATAAAAATAGAAGTAAAAGACAAGATTTTCCTTCATCTCCATTTATATGTCACTAACACTGGAAATTTGGTTCATTCAAAGCAATTCATTGTATAAAAAGGTATTTATTTGAAGTCTCTTATTTAGAGTCTTCCATATTGCTCCATGTGGGATAAATGTTCGAATTTTCCATTTTACTTTCCACGTTATTATAGGGACATCAATGAAATTGAAATCTTGGTTAAAAGTACATCATTTAAGTAAATTATAGGGACAAATGAACTTTTGGGTAGAATTACACATTTTAAGTAAGTAAATACAATTTACAATTGGTACGGGCGGACTGTTTAGATAACTACATTGGAATTTTAAAATCTGATTATCTTATTCATGTACAAACCCAACTCCTCTCTTTTATGTTGAGAATTCTTGGTATGCTTTGACTTGCTCTGGAGATTCACATGAAGTCCTTGGACTTTAAATAATTACTTCACTTATACTAACTCACGTATACTAACTGCAAGTCTATGTTGTAGTTTCTCCTGAAAGAGTTCTCTAAACCTTACAAAACGTTCTTTCTCTGATTTAACTACACAGAATTGCCTTACCGAGAAATGTGAGTATAGTTTTCTTTTTTAAAAAGGGAAAATCTTTTCTCACAAAAGAACAAAGCCATGAATCTATAGAATATCCCTTCAAAATATTACTGTTATCCAACAGTATACTTGTATACTTTTTGGACTAAATGTATATATCAATATAAAAAGAGCAATAGGTTTATGTGTAGATACTCCCATTTAAGTCACTCAAAAAATACAGTTTCATGTCATGAAGAACATACGTAAGGCGTTTTCAACATATATGATTAATTATGAGGCTTTGAGTCCACAGATAGAAATATCACCAGAAAACTGTAAAATCTCAGTAAAGATACAAAACCACAAATGCTTTTACACCATCTACTTCATGAGAAGTAGCTTCTAGTTTCAGCTAGAATAAACATAAGAAAAATATTTTGACAAATACAATTCTAATTCTGGTCAAAGGGATGTAAACTACATCTCCTACATCTTAATTATAGTTGGATCCTTTAGGGTAACTACTAGATGACTTGGAGGCTGTCAGTTTCTACTGGAAATGAGAACAAAGTATCTTTGTTTGTGTCAAAGATGTGGTTTTATCATTTAGAACCAGAAATAGCTTTAGAAACAATTAGGCCTGTTTTCCAATGCCTGTGCATTTGAATATTAACCATGCAAAAAGCAAAATGTTGACTATCTCAAACTCCAAAATTTAAATAAGAGATATTTTTGTCCAATAGGATAATTCCTTCATCTGCATGATACATTTTTATATAAAACATACCACTAGTTAACTTATCAAGGCAAAGCTCAACTCAAATGCTATGGTGTTGGATTGGAGAAAGCTTTTTTAAAATGACAAAGAGCTCAAAAATATATAAATAGCTGTGTTTAATTACATTAAAGTAAAACTGCATATAAACTTCTACAAACAAAAGATAAAACTGGAAAAAATTATAATTCCTTTAACAGTTAAGTAATTCATATTCTTAACATGTCCAGCATCCATG
This sequence comes from Ursus americanus, assembly GCF_024610735.1. Taxonomy (NCBI): domain Eukaryota; kingdom Metazoa; phylum Chordata; class Mammalia; order Carnivora; family Ursidae; genus Ursus; species Ursus americanus. Next base: position 9,132 of record NC_142146.1, read on the forward strand.
TGAATCAGTTGGGAAAAGACCAATGTCCAATGAAGGATTGGGAAGATGACATGCATGTGGGGAAAAATCTCATCCTCACTTATACAAATTGAAACTCAGCTATGTAACATACCTATCCTATTCCTTTTTTTTTTTTTAAGATTTTATTTATTTATTCGACAGAGATAGAGACAGCCAGCGAGAGAGGGAACACAAGCAGGGGGAGTGGGAGAGGAAGAAGCAGGCTCATAGCCGAGGAGCCTGATGTGGGGCTCGATCCCAGAACGCCAGGATCACGCCCTGAGCCGAAGGCAGACGCTTAACCGCTGTGCCACCCAGGCGCCCCATCCTATCCTATTCCTATAGTTTAAAAAAAAAAATTACTGACACAATGTGTCAATGGGGTGTCAGGAAAGCATGCATTCTCATGCATTGCTGGTGGAAATATAGATTAATACAATACAACAGGCAGTTTGGCAATATTTCTCAAAATTGAAATGTATAATTCATTTTGCTTAATAATTCCCCTTCTAGGAATTTATCCAGTGACATACATGCTATCTAAATGACATCTGTGCAAGATTTATTTGGAAATAACTTAAATGTCCAACTGGTCAAATAAATTATAACACATTTCTATAGCCATTAAAATAAGGAAGATCCTGTGCTGATACGGAACGAAGAGTGTGTGCGTCCCCAGGTGTGTGTGTGCGCGTGCAAGCACACTTGTCCATGGAGCTAAGTGATAAAAGTTGAAACTAATTTGTAGGACAGAATCATTGTGTTAAAAATAAAGGGCAGGGAAGCAAAAAGAAATCATGCTTCAATATCTTCGCTTGGGAGATATAATTGTTTGGCTGGGATACTTCTGGCAGCAAGAGACAGAAGGGAGATAGACTTTAAATTCTTGTGCTGTGTATCTTGAAATTTGTGCTGTGTGCGTATGTGTGTGGGTGCGTGTGTGTGTTAACTTTGATAGTATTTTGATTTTTAAAAATATTTACTCAATGTTGTCTTTAGGAATTTTAATTATTCTTACTCTTCTAAATTTATTTTGTTGTGCACTAAAGAAAATCTGATGCATGCCCAACTAACAAATCTTATAAATCAAAGGGTGTCAAAATGTTCTTTATAGGCTCATAAAGCAGGGTTTTTTTCCCCTAAGACAATAACATGATGCCTAAAAAACTTAGTGAAACACAAGACATAGGGTATATGACCCTGCTCTTCAACTTATTACATATATACCTATGGGAGGTCACTTAAGTTCCATTTCCTCATTGTTAAATAGCCAAAACTTGCTCTAACATACAATACTGTAAAAGTCCAAAGACATAACTTATGTAAAATTGTTTTGTAATCAAACAAGGAATACAAGTGTAAATTATAGGAAAAGTAAATTTTTTCAGAAGGAAACCAAAATAAAGCATGTATTTAGGATACATCATCAGCAAAATCGGTACATTTTCCTATTTCCTTACTTTTGCCTCTAGGCACAGATATCCTCATCCCAGCCTGTATCAGATGAAAGTTTAACTGTACCTGCTTCTCTTTCTGTATCTATCAAGAACTGTTAATATTTAATTGTGCCTTTGTGTTTCCTTCAAATCTCTCCAGACTGCCTCCTTTTGTATTAAAAAAAGCATAGTATTAAGGAGGCCACGTATTGCATGGAGCACTGGGCGTTACACGCAAACAATGAATCATGGAACACTATGTCAAAAACTAATGATGTATTGTATGGTGACTAACATATAATAAAAAGATTTAAAAAAAAAGAAATTAGGTGAGAGTAAGGAGATAAGGTATGTGTTTAACTAGAAACATCAGAGGTCTTTGCAAACATGCAAAAGTCTCCTGTTGAATTTCAGTTTTTAGCATTTAACTTCTTAATGTGTATTCTTAGAGAAGAAAACTAATGAGTGAGGAGGAGGAAGAAAAGGAACAGGAGGAAATGTGTGTTTATTAGCTCCCCTGAATCCCAGATTAGGGGTATTAATGTACAAGGGGTATCAATGTATAAAATTTAAAAATAAATAAAGCATAGTAGGTTAATTTCTATACCCAAGTGAAATACATATCTACATGTTAATGATTGCGAGGTTAAATCCCTTAATAAGACATTTTATGGCTCTTTTCTGTAACTATGTCAGATTTCCAGGGGAGCTGTTTCAGGACAGGTTGGCCTTAAAGAATAAAGGAAGATGTGTGAGTACCTTAGTGGGCTGAAGAGGAACTCGACTCTTATGTAAAAGTAGTTAAGTCTGGAAATTGAAGCAACTGTAGGCATTTCATTTTTCTTAGATACAGAATGTTCTAGATGAATGTCAAATTTCTGAACGAAAATGACCTCGCCTGATGAAAGATTGAAACAATATCACCATTTAAGTGCAACATGATTTTTAATGTCTTTCATGAAAATCTCATTTTACTGGAAATGGCACTAGAGCTGTGAGAAAGCTACATACAGTATTTAAAATAAAATATCTAAGTGATCTTGCAATGTATTAGGACAAGTTTTAACATAAATTACACTATTAAAAAAACCTTTAGAATGTATTATCAGGCCTTCACTACCCCACTACAACTTCTGCTATTTTCAAGCAATTTCTCAGAATAATAAAACTTTTTGAGAAGAAGCAAGTTTATCATTGAAATAACTACAATAGAACTTTCTTTGGGTAGACAGAACAAATAATAGACCTGAGAACCAATTAAATATGATTGTTCAGGCACATTAATATTGGGGAATACTTACAAGTTTTCAATTTTCCCTTTCCGTGGTTGGTAGCATTTATCTATTGAGTGGAGTTTTGGTTTGGGCAGAATGATTCCTGGGGAGGAGACCGATAATAGTCAAACGCAGGAGGACTTATAGGGCATTGGGATCCATCCAAACCGGCTTCCAAGAATGGAAAAGCAGGAACACTGAGATAAATACTCCCCCCCCCTTTCAGGTACTGTTATGACGTAAGTTGGGTCCTAATTACGGCCACTGATTTCATTCAGTCTTACAGTGGAAACCTAACTACTTTTACAGTACCACATCAGAAAGTTTAGAGAGCAGATGTATTTAATGCAACCTCATTTTAGCAATGGGGCGATAAAATTATTGTTTCCCTTGAAGGGAACTGGAAATTAGGAGAAGGGAGATTTAGTTATTATTTTTTTCATTGATAACATATGACGCTATATCAGAAATAAAGCCCGAACTGGAGGAAATCACTTGGTTGCTGTAATAGTAGCTGATCACTGCACTTTTGATTATCAGTTTCTGAATCACAGATAGCTTGCTTACTTTGTTACTGTTGTCTTACTTGGTGTCTCCAGTCAGTGTCTAATCAATCTCTGACAATCCATTTTCTAGGTGATCCCTAGAACCACCAGCCATCTCAGCTTTATGAGTATTTCCCTTGTAAACATGGTTTGAAAGGAAAGAGTTGGCTTGGTGTTCAACAGAAACAAAATTGTTATGTTTATTTTTGTCATAGAGCAAGTTCTTGCTATTCATGAAAGGTATGTCTTGAATTCATAAATACCGTTATTTTAGAGAGAGTTGCTGAGTCAGTGGAATACTAGCATGACTGACCAACATAATGAGTCCCTCCCACAGACCAGCCTTGCGGTTCGCATATCCGTAGGGTACTTACATACATTACCTCAAGAAACCCCTATAACAATCCTATATTGTAAATATTATCAATGTATTTTGTATCATAGACCTCGGTGTTGACTGTGAGAAGTACAAAAAGCATTTTAAATCCTAAAATCAAAATATATATAATAGATTCAGTAATCCTTTTTTATTAACTCTAAAAACGTTGTTCATCTTCTGAGTCATGAACTGTTTGAGAATCTGATGAACTAACATCATCAGATGATCAAGCATCCAGTGCCCATTACCTATAAATTATAAAGATCGATAAATATTCCCAAAGCTTTAAGATTGATATTTACATACATTTCATGGTTTCTAAGGTGACCCTAAGTCTTTGTTCTTCCACTAAATATTGGTGACATAAATGGCAGCAAATCACCCATAGTTTGTATCTGGATTTTTGAAATTATCACTCCCTATCTGTTTCTGTCCCATTTTTTTCTAAATGCACTATCCTCCTACAGACAGCCATGCAGAGCACTCAGTGTCTGCCTATTTGAAGATGTAACACACTTTTCTCTGGTGTACATGCTGGCAAATGGAATCTTGCATCACGAAGTATGTGCATATTTAATTTCCCTAATTAATTTTCCTTCCAAACAGGTTGTATACCAATTTGCATTTTCATCCCCAGTTTAGGAATGTCCATTTCTTTATACTCTCACTTACACTTAAAATTATCCAACAATAAATAGTATTTAGTTGATTTTTTAAAAAAATCCCATTGCTGTTTTATGGTACAATCCTGATTATTAATGGGACTGCACATGTTTTCATAAGGATTTTTTCATAATTTTGTGTCCCATTGTATAGGTTTTTCTGTGAATTTGCTATTTGTATCTTTATCCATTTAACCTTATTTACTGTTTTGTCATTTCCTTATTAATTTGCTTGTCTTTGATTTCCTTTGTGGTATCTTTTGTCATGCAGAAGACTGTAAAGAATGTTGAAAAGGCAGTTAACTTGTAGCATGAGCATACAAGTTAAGCATAATTCTTGATAGAAATACAACATGAGAAATCCAAGAGCCTGTCAAAACATTTCTTTATCTTCAATATTGGTGATAGTCAAAGGTTTCAGAAGATAACTCCTAAAAGAATACATGCATATATTCCTCCTTCTAAGTTCTAATCTTTACAACTATCTTAGGTATAACATCAATCCTATGTGAATGAGAATAAAAAATAAAGAAATGTGGCTTGAAGAATGTTGAGTAATCTCTCATTTTAAAAATCTTACCTTCTGTCTTAAATCAAGTCTCTGATTCTAACATGTTTCACTAAATTGTCATTATTACATTATTTTCAATTTAAATAATCCTGACTGTGGTTGAATGGATTTTGATTGAAACACCAATTTCAAGGATCAGTGTTAAGGGGGATTTAAGTCTGGGGATGAGTATAATAGGAGGACAGAACGTACATGAGAGCCTGTGGTCACAGTTGGTAACCATAAGAAAGTCCAAGGCAATGCAGAGTGACTTTGGTGTGTCTTTGATGGTGTCTAAGGCATAAGCAAGGATATTGTCAACAGTGGGAAGTTTGGATTAGAGGGCGGCGATGAACTTCATGTAAATTGACAAGTGGGCCGGATGAGAAGTGATGAGAGCTTGAACTCATATCGAAAGAGTAGATCGAGGGAGGAGACAATAGTTTTAGTACACACTTAATAGAGGAATCCTCCTTCTACTTCCCCAGTGAGCCTGGCAGGGAAATGGGTCTTGGATAAGATAAAAAGTCCGAACAGGTCAGGTGGAGGAAGTTTCCTCCAGGGTTCTTTGTAACTGGGATAGGGTAACTTTTAGAGATATGTTCCTGGCTCAGCAGTAGACTCCTTTCTTAGTCTCACTTTGTGTGTTGGGGTGTGTGTGTAGGGGAGGCAGCATGATTTGAAAGTGTCTGATTGAAGAAGGGGAAGAAACAATGCTCTAGAATCCAGAAGTACTAACTCGGGTGTTGAGAAATAACGGCCAGTGATCAAGAAGTTAGGCAGATGTTTCCCTATCTTCTTATTTGTTTAGACTGAGGGTCACGCTCACTGCTCATTGACTAAATCCTTCTCACGGAAATTTTTTGTTTGGTCTGCACAAGACTTAACTATTTTAAGTCAACATATAAGAAATTGTACATGAGGATTCCTGGCTTCTGTGTAAGAACTGGAAGCTCTGGAAACCTGGTCCTCGTTCCCATGTGGCGGCAGGCAGTGGAGCTGAAGAATCGTTTCTTGATGGAATTTTAGTGCTCACTTCTTCATTCTCACCACATAGCTTGCTTCTTACGCATGGCCTGTTCCACTGAGATTTGTGGTGTTCTTTCTCTCCTCTCCTCTCCTCTTTCTCTTCTCTCCCTTTCCACTCTCTCCTGTCCTCTCTTTCCCCTCCCCTCCCCTTCTCATCTCTTCTCATCTCATCTGCCTGATTTCAGTAAGCAGTTTGGAGACTTCAGGATAAGATAAGTCTCAGCGTTAATCTTTGGGACATAGAGGAGTGTGTGTGTGTGTGTGTGTGTGTGTGTGTGTGTGTAAATATATATGCACGTACATCTGATTCAACCGTTACCAATAAATAAAAGATAAAGGTCTGTAACTTACCCTTATACTCAAAGAGAAGCCTTTCATGCCTTAGATGCTTCTGTGAAATTAGCAGTGTCAAACCCATGGCCTCACGGCTAATATTATTTGGAGGTACGCGAAGGACCAGAGATAACACAAAATGACCCACTAGGAGCCTGCACCACAACTGCCACCAGAGGGTCCTTCTAGACTGATAATGCAGACCTAGTGTTACATCCTAAAGACAAGAGGGATTTGTGTCAGGGAAGGTCTAACCTCGCTAGTAAGGAGGAGATTGTGCTAATGGTGGCTGGAGATTCTAAGGCAGAAGTTAGAAGTAAGCACTCTCAAAGGCAGGGGACTTGAGGATAGGAATTTTCAGGATTTACTGAAAGACTCTCTGGAAGGTGTTAACTCTTCACGTGTGTTACCCTTGAACTTTGGCAAAAGTTCTGTACTGTGTACAGTTCTGTGTGTTTTAATTTAATAAATTAGTTTTGGTATTTTTATGTGCTTATTGTACAGGCATGGCAGCATTGTTGGCACACATATTTTAGTTAAGCCCCCTCAAGGATGTTTTCGTCCTTGTTTGTATTCCATGGTGTGCTATGGATGTGCTATAATTTAAGTAACCCATGTTTTTTCGCCTTTTCTTAAACAGTGTGGGAATGGAGAACAAAGACATCTTTTGTTGGTACTATGCCACTCCCGGAAAATGGACATTTTTGTAAGACAGCCTGCTGTAAAAGGACATGCTTCTTATAGTGTGTGTGACAGTGATCCAGTGGCTCATGCTATTCGAGCCCCTTCCTGGTTACTCTCAGAGCTACCTTATCTATGGCACAGAGATTGGAAAATGCTGCATCTGTGTATAATTTTCTTTTCCTAACATGACCCTTTCAAAAATTGTTATATCCTTGATAGTCTGCAAGGTTGTGTTGTGAGAGACAAAATACCCAGCTAGGAAAAGACACGTGTTCCACTCTGACAGCCATATCTGTTTTTGTGTTACATTGACTTACCTTCCTGGTGGAGAGTCCATGCTCATCTGATTCTCTGAGTACATTCTGTTATCTGTATTGATAGAACTACATAACTGGACCAATGTGGAAGCAAAGGAGAAAAGTGTTCTGGAACCACCCTGAGGTTCCAGGCTGTGAAGATGTGCACATTCGATGTGCCACTCCAGCTTTTCTCCTGAGTGGAGCAGATTTCAGGATTCACCCAGTTGTTTAGACCACGAGCCAGGCAAGATCATGGCATCGCACAAGGGGAGCACTGATCTTAGTTACACATTGGACATGTTCCTACACTTTCTCCACATAGAATATTTTGGGACTGCTCTGGGCAAAGTTTAAGACATGAGAGTTGTTATTATAATTGTTCTTATTATTTATTTATTTATTTATTTATTTATTTATTTAATTAATTCCTCTGCCCATTTCTGTGTTTATTTATGTCCTGGTATCACCTTTTTCATTCTCCCCTGACTTCTATGTTTCATGTTTCCTGTTGGCTACTAAAATTTACCAGGCCTCTCTTCTCTGAAAAATATCCCAGTGCTCCAAATTCATTTCTGCTTTCCACCAAAAATTACCTCTTTTTTTTTTTTTTTTTTGATCAATCACAGCAAAGAGGGAGACTTTCTGGAAGTTGGAATGGCTACCGTAGCTTGCTTAAGCTTCCTGGAAATACTTGAGCTTAACCACATAAGCGAATGTCATTTTGGGTGAAATCTCAGGCAGAATGACAGAGCAAGGGGTGTTAGCCACTGGGGCGAGATATTTGCCAGCCTCGGGGAAGCCTTCCCACACTCTTTACTGGACCCCAGCTGAAGATCTGTTTCTGGCTTGGCCGACTCCTACTTCCATCAGTGTCTTGACCTAGCAGTGAAGAGAGAAAACCAATACTGCTGTTACACGTTACAAACTGAGCGAACTAATATGTTTTCAAGGGCACATTTTCCAATTTCCAAATTATGCTGGCACTTCATTTATCACTCTTAGTTCTCACTGAGTTCTTAGCATTCTGCTTTCAATTGGTGTCTTGACAAGAGAGTAGGAATTAAAGCACAACACTGTAAACATTGTCTCTGACAGCAACTCAGGGAAACATTCGGTAGCAGGAGGGTAAAAAATCTGTATCTTCTGATTATTTGCACATTTAGACTATACACATTATTCAAGTTTTCACTTTGGATAAGTAATTGAGAATTATTTACATTTGATCCTTTTAATATTAAATATAATCTTTTGTGGCCTAAATGTCTCAAGATGTGTATGAAGTGTTAAAGCAATGATATAATAAGTTGAAATGATTTGTATATTCAAAAAAGCTAGAATTACTAGTGAAAATTACAGTGTAATTAGAAAAATGTGTTATCAATGTGTGAGGCCAAATTTTATCAACAGACCTAGAAAATAGTTCTAATAACAATGTAAATGAATTTTAGTGAAAACATTGACCTTGTCTGAAAAATAGGGAGCATGTGTGAAGCATATGTGTATGAGAAATGTGTAAGAAATATTAAGGAAGTTATTTTGACTACAAAACTTGAAAATATCTAACATTATGGATTCCTATATTTTTGTAGCATTTTCAGAGGAATAGATATAGTATTCATGTAAAATTGGTTCTTTCTGTAATCTTAAAAGCCTGCCAGTTAGTAAATACTACTTTTCCTATTAAGTTTGAATGAATTTTGTTACCCCTATCTTTCTGACTCCTTCAGAAATGTCACTCCCTACAGTGAATCATTACCGAACCCCTTGCACATGTTTTCCAAAACCACTTTCAAAACTACCATCTCCTTTTTATACATTTACACAAGAGATACATAGTAGGGTATGTTTTGTCATTTTACAGATAAGGACATTGATGCCCAAAGAGGTTATGTGTCTTGCCTGAAACCCGGAAATTGGTATCTGAACCTCATTTTCTCTTTTCTAATTGACTAAAATGTCTGTGTTCTATTGCTTTCTAGAATAACAGTCTCATCATATACATATAGTGTTACAGCGATGAGATCATAAGTTTACATATATCTGTGTATGTATATAAATGTGTATGTGTGTGTATCTACATATATAGCCTTCGTCGTGATGCTGAGACATACCACTGAAGGAGAGCAGTATCACATTTCAGTTTCGGAAGATCATAAATCCATAATATGATTCAAATGATGGTGTTTTTATGAGTAGGCACTAGTTAAAATAGTTTAGATTTGTATGCAATCACGTCTCTCTCCTTTTGCATTTTTCATGCATGCCTCTTAGATCTATATTTCCCTCAGACAATTCACTTTTCAGATAACATGTCTGTTTCCACAATACACACTTTACATTTTCTTAGCCTCCGTTTACCTCTCTTTTCATGTTATCATTTCTTCAAATCAGTAAGATCAAATATCTAAGCCTTTGTTTTCATGTATCTTTCAGCACAAAAATGTAAATGTGTTCACAGGTATGGAATACTATGGGACTTTTCAGATAGTGTTTAGTCACATTTGGATGATTGAAGATAAATGTTTTAATAAAACAATCTGGGAACTTGAGATGATGTGTAGAGAATCTGTGCTTAAGAGATAAATACAGGGGCACCTGGGTGGCTCAGTCGTTGAGCGCCTGCCTTCAGCTCAGGGCATGATCCTGGGGTCCTGGGATCAAGCCCCACATCAGGCTCCTCCGCTGGGAGCCTGCTTCTTCCTCTCCTACTCCCCCTGCTTGTGTTCCCTCTCTCGCTGGCTGTCTCTCTCTCTGTCAAATAAATAAAAATAAAAAACCTTTAAAAAAATAAATACAATATTGTTACAAATAATACAAGGAGATCTATAAATAAATGGCTCCTCAGACTAACAGAATATTTTAAAAGTAACATCTGTAAAGTCTATTACAAAACAATAGTCATAACAGAATAAGTTGAGAAGTAAGTTTATTTTATTTATTTTTTTCTTTCTTTTCCATCACTACCACAGGGTAAGACAGTATCATTTCTTATCTGAACTGGTCTAATTCCATTATTCCCTCTAAAACATTCGTTATACTTGAGCCAGGATGATCTTTCCAAACTGAAATGTGATTATATCACTCTCCTTCAGTGATCTATCTCAACATCAAGATGAAGACCAAACTCCATTTTAAGTCTGATTTAATATGACTTTAAACCTCTGTTGTAACATATTCCTACTGTCCATGTAGACATGTCTTCTCCTGACTGGCACACTCTCTCTATTCTAGGACCTCATGCCTAATTAGGTCCTATTTGAATATCGCTTGTTAACAACTTTCCTGAATGGGTGTAAGGTGTGCCAGTGGTATCCTGAATAAATCCCTATACTGATAGTTTATCTCACAAATTAAAATTACTTAGGTATTTTTGTTCCCACTTGGCTCTAGGCTCCTTGTTATTACACAGTGAAATTTGTTCATCAGTATATCTTATGATCTAAGAAATATAGGTTTAATAAACATGCCATTGATTAATGTTTATAGCTACATTTTATCTCACAATATTATGAACTGTGAATATCTTGGCAAATACAGTTGTTATTCAGCATTGTAAATATTGCATGTAGTGAGTGAACATGGTCACTTCTGTCTAGTTAAATTTGTATGTATTTATACATATTAAGTTGTAGACGCATACGGACTCTTGACTTTAAATCTATGCTATAGACTTTACATTTTTAGAGTTATTTTAGTTTTGATTATGACATAGAAGATACTAAAAACCAAAGGAAATATTACACGAATTAATGAAACGATACAGTGTAATAATATGAGGCAACATATTTTAAAATAGGCATTTATGACTTAATAATAGCATTCCCGATCAGCTTTCTGTCAGAGTTAAAGTGGAACTGGTATAATAATAGGCCTACTTTATAGAAAAGCATTGATAAAGAATTTTCGTGGTTGATGATACACTTGAGCTGGCTTCCTACAAAACAAATTATTCAGCTATACAGTGACTTTCCCAAAGAGCACATTTGCATGATCTTCAAGTTCACTGCTGGAGAGACTCTAAATAATAATCAGGCCATAAAGCCAGAGAAAGGCATTTTAGATTGCCATATAATTTGCACTGAGAACTTTTGAGAATTCCAATGGAGGCTGAACATCAGTAATCCTTCTTGGATAATAATGGAAATAATTAGGAAGGCTTCAAACAGCCTGTCTCTGTAAAAGTTTAGTGTCCTAAATGTGAGAGAGCAAGAACATTGAAAGTTGTTTAATGGCTTTTTGAACAGATCTAATCAGGCAAGTTTTACCCTCTGACACAAATTGGGTCTTGGCTGATGAAAATTGAAGCTACTGTTGCAAGGAACATTCAGATTCTTGCATACTTTTTACCTGCTTGAACAAACCATAGAGGAAAGTAATGATATACCTGCCTTAAATCACTCGGCCTTTCAAATTTGATATGCATTTAGAAGCAAACTGGAAATCTTTTCAAAGTGAGCAAAAAGAAAATATTTCAAATGTCCCTACATATTACTTTTATAACTCTTTCATAAGCCACTTACATAGTCAAGGCAGAATCTTAATTATACTAGAAAAATTAAGATAATTAAATAGAAGTGAACCTAAAATCTGTTTCTGAGATCTACTTTTATATCTTCCATTGAATTGTTGTGTATCTTTGGGATACTTTCAACTAAACATGTTTACAGAATTTCCATGTTATTCTACTCCAAGATAGTATTTATCATCATTCAGAAGAACAAAGTCAACTTGAGTTAATGTAGGGAAGTCACCTATTCCAAAATTTGCTTATTTTTTTTCATACTATTGACAACTTTAGAAGTGTGCTCTTGGTTTGTGAAAAAGACAGAAATAATATCAATATTAACTCATACTTGACATAACTCATACCCAATCCAGAAATCTTACAGAGAGCATGAAATAACCTGGAAAGGGACCATTTCTGAGCATTGTGGTTGTTCTGGAACTTAAATAGTATTTTGAAAAGTGTTGCTAACATTAATTAATGCTTCATTTTACACATTTAGGAGTTCAGATCTATGAGAAGGACAAATTTTAAAGTCTTAAGAGAGCTACCCATTTCAACTAATCTATGCTAGATATTTGACTACTATACTTCAAGCTGTCTAATAAATTTGGATGATATGTTGTATGTTCAAATTTATTACGAACATTAAAAAGTTGTGGACACCACTCACACAAACTAACTCAAAATGTATCAAAGACTTTAAGATCTGAAACCATAAAACTGCTAGAAGAAAACAGGAAAAAAGCTCCTGGACATGGATCTTGGCAATGATTTTTTTTGGATATGGTAGCAAAAGCATAAGCAACAAAATAAAAAATAAGGAAGTGGGACTACATCAAATTAAAAAGCTTCCACACTGGGGTGCCTGGGTGGCTCAGTTGGTTAAGCGGCCAGCTCTTAGTTTCGGCTTGGGTCATGATCTCAGGGTCTTGGGATCTGCTCCATGCTCAGTGGGGAGTCTGCTTGAGGACTCTCTCCCTCCACCCCCTCCCACACTCGGGGTCATGCTCTCTCTTTCTCTAAAATAAATATTTAAAAATAAATAAATAGAAATGAAAAGTTTCCATACAGCAAAAGAAATGATCAACCAAATGAAAAGGCGGCTGCAGAATGGGGGAAAATATTTACAAATTATATCCAAAGTATATAAAGAACTCATACAATTCAATAATAACAAAAATCCTCCAATTAAAAAAGGGCCAAAGACCTACAGAGACTTTTTTTCCAAAGAAGACATTCAGATGGCCATAGACACATGCAAAGGTGCTCAACATCACTCCTCATGAGGGAAAAGCAAATCAAACCCACAGTGAACTATCTTCTCCTCATACTTGTTAGAATGGCCATCATCAGAAAGACGAGTAACAAAGGCTGGTGAAGATGTGGAAGGAAGGCAACCTCTGTGCACTGTTAGTGGGAATGTAAACTGGTGCAGGCACTGGAACACAGTATGGATGTCCTCAGAAAATCAAAACTAGAACTACCATGTGATCCAGAAATCCCAGTTGTTGGTATACATCGGAAGGAAGTGACATCACTGTAGAAGCGATATCTGCCTCATGTTCATTGCAGCATTGTTTGTAACAGCCAAGACATGGAAATAATGGAATGTCCATCAGAGGTGAATGGATGAGCAAAATCTGGAAAATGTACACACACACACACACGGAATATTCAGCCATAAAGAAGAAAATCCTGCCATTTGTGGCAACATAGGTGAATATTGAGAGCATTATGCCAAGTGAAATAAGTCAGAGAAAGACAAATACTATATGATGTCATTTACTCGTGGAATCTAAAACAACAGCAAAAAAAAACAACAACAAAAACAAAAACAAAACAGAGAAAGATCAGATTTGCTGTTACCAGAAGTGGGGATGGGGGGGTTGGAATGAGGAGAATTGGAGGAAGTTAATGAAAAGAAACAAACTTCCAGCTATAAGATAAATAAATACGAGGAATGTAACATATACAACATGATGACTATAGCTAATACTGCTGTACGGTATATTTGAAAGCTGCTAAAAGACTAGATTCTAAAAGACCCCATCACAAGGATAAAAACATTTTTCTTTTCTTTGTGTATCTATGTGAGCTTGATGTTAACTAAGCTTTATGTGCTAATCATTTTGTAATATATGTGGGTCAAGTCATTATGTAATTTATACCGTTCTGTATGCCAATTATCTTGATAAAACTAAAAAAAATCAAATTTGTGGAAATGGCTTTCTATGTGCTCTAAAAACTAAGATATTTTTGTAGAATCACCTCAGTAATTTTCAGCAAGACACTTACTGGAAATATTCAGGTTGAGAGTTATCTTTATGCTTTTTCTGATAAATAATAGTTTGTCTTTGAGCACATCTTTCTTTTCTTCCTTCTGAAAATTGTAGGCAGAAAGATGAATAATTGATTTTTAATAGACTCTGTGTGCATGTACATGTGTGTAAATTTCAGTAACATCTGGTTTTAGTTTCTAGGAAAAAGCTAATACTGGTGAAATCAGTAAGTGATACAGTGGTGTTCCTATCTGACATGGGATGTCAATGGAAAGCTTATTGGATTAAGCAACTCTTCATGGAAATACACACATCATTGTAAATCTACTTAGGGAAAAGATAGTGAAAGTAGAAATTATTATCATTTTTCCCATAAAAACCAGTTCTCAATTTACACTTGCCATGTTGCTAATGGGTCTTGGGAAATCTTAAAATTGAAATGAAATATTTACTTCATTTTTCTATTTGTTGTTATTTTAACAAATTCCAAGTTTTACGTGGTGCTTTATCTTCCTCTTAAATGTGACTTCTTCATGGCCTCTCTGTTAAATTTCATTGTTTAAGATTGCCTTTTAGCCCAATTTTAAGAGTTGTTGTTATTTTGTAAGCTATCCTTTGCCTTTCTGATGCTACTAAGTATCTTCGGAATATCAGAAAAATGTTGTCCTTCTTTAGCTTTTGAGTTATACTCACTTGAACAAAAAGCCATACAAAAGAATTTCAGAAGCATAGAAATACACCTTAAATTATTATGCTGTTTTCAAGTTATAATAAACTTCCTTAACAGATTTAAAATTTCACCATCGGGATGACTCTTTTGAGCAAGTAAGAGGTTTTATAGCCAGAATGCTATTATTCAAGTATTATCGATAATATATATAGGAACATCTTTATAAACTCTCAACCAAGATAGCCTAGTCCAACTGTGGGCAAGTCTAAGAACTAGAAAGCTTTTTGATATTTTGAACCTACTCTTAAATTTTTCATTTTCTTTCAGAACTCTGTCATTCTCTTCACTCTTCTTTCTGTATTCTAGTGTGTTTGATTTTGACTACTGTCCAATTTCCTTATTCCTCTGTCACTATCTTGAAACTTTGTTCAGTACACACTGACATCATTTTTCACTCATCAGTATTCTTCCTTCTGAAATTTGTCCTTCTCCCATCAATATCCAAACAGAACTCTCTAGAACCAAACCTAAACTTAACATCTTATATAAAAATTAACTCAAAATGGATCATAGATCTAAATGAGACATTTAAAAAAACGCTATAAAACTTCTAGAAGAAATCACAGGAAAAATTTTTCCTTTGCTTAGGTTAGACAAGGAGCTCTTAGACATGACACCAAAGGTACAATCCATAAAAGAAATAAAATAATATAGACCATCAAACTTAAAAACTTTTGCTCTGTTGTGTGATCCCTATTAAGAGGATCAAGGTCTATTTAGAGTATCAAGTTTGTCATTGACACATTATCAAATCACATATCTGAGAAACAATTTTTATCCAGAATATATAAAGAATTCTCTAATCTCAGCAATTAAAAAAAAAATCAGAAAATAGGCAAATCATTTTAACAGATATTTCTCCCAAAAGGGTATAGAGATGGCAAATACACACGAGAGAAAAGATGTTCACCATCATTAGTCATTAGGGAAATGCAAACTAAAGCTACAGTAAGATACCATTGCATACCTATTAAAACGGCAAAAAAATTAAAAAATACAGTATCAAGTGTTGACAAGGATAGAGGGCAACTGGATTTCTCAAACATTGTTGATGAAAACGTAAAATGTCATAGCCATTCTGGAAAGCAGCTCAGCTGTTTCTTAAAGTTAACAACCACGATACAGCCCTGCCCTCCTGGGTTTCTGTCCTAGCGAACTAAAGTATGTTCAGTCACTTTATAGTAGCCAAAAGCTGGAAAGCACCCAAAATTCAACTGGTGAATAAAGTGTGATACAACAAATACAAAGAAACAAACTAATGATACAAAGAATGATTTAGAAGGATGTCAAGGATTTATGCTGAGTGCAAAAGCCAATCTGAAAAAATTGGATATGATATGATTCTGTTTCTATAACATTCTTGAAATGGCAAAATCATAGTGATAAGTAGTCAGTTGCTGCCGGAGGTTAGGGTTGGGAGGAGGACAGAACTGTTAATGGGTAACATAAGGGAGTGTCTTTGTGCCCATGGAGCCGTTCTGTACCCTAATGGTAATATGTACCATGTGGTGATGCTTCAACAAATTTACACTTGGTATAAAATTTCAAAGAACTATACACATAAAAGAGAGCAAAAGAAGAGTGCATTTAAAATCTATATAAAGTATATTTGCAAGTTAAGGGTATTGTGCCAATGTTGGGGCACCCGGGTGGCTCAGTTGGTTAAGTGTCTCGCTCTTGATTTAGGCTGAGGTCGTGATCTCAGCGTCATAAGATCAAGCCCCGCATTGGGCTCCACTCTGGGGGTGGAGCCTGCTTGAGATTCTCTCTCTCTCCCTCTCTCTCTCTGCCCCTCCCCCAACTCGTGCATGTGCACTCTCTCTGAAAAGAAAAAAAAAAAAAAAAAAAGAGTATTGTACCAATGTGAGATTCCTGCTTTTGACCATGTACTGTGGTTATGGAAGATATGATCATTGGGTGAAGCTGCTTTAAAATATACCAGAATGATCATTACTATTTTGAAACTTCAGGAAGCCAACATATTTCAAAATAAAAAGTTGCATTTAAAAGAAAGAAGAGGGAATTGGGTATTTAGGGACAATTAGAAGTCTGTCACACTCAATAAAAAGATTTAAGGTCTTGAACAGGATTACAGTTTTTAAATTTCATTATTTTCCTAACACTATCATAGCTTAAGCAAAACCGCATTTAATAATATATGAATCTAGAAGAGAACCAGGTGATTTAAAATTAAATTTCCAGCTAAACATCTTAGGATGTTAAACCATAGTTTATTCTTAAATTTCATTCTTAAAATTATTAATGTCAATTAAAACCAATATATTAAATTACTTTTAGTTTATGACAAAAGTAACACTTCTTAAGAAAAATCAGTTAAAAACTTCAGTATGCTTTTATTAATTACTTGAATAATAAAGTTTCAGGGAGATCACTTAGATTCTAATTTATCATATTAGTCCTTATCAACAAAGATTTTCAAAGAAAGAAAAAAATCTATATTTAATTAATTTATATTTAACTTCAATTAAATTCCTCCATATAACCTTCTGTGAAGTTAAATCTTTTTTTTTTTTCCAGACAATTGGATGAATTTGGGCATTAAATCCTGACCTTTGGTCCTTAGATATACTTCACATGCTTCAAGTATTATTGATTGCTTGAGTCCAATTATTTCTCCAGTGCCTGTGGGATTCTTAAAAACCCCTAACATTTGCAGGAAATGACCTTTATCGTACCCCATCATGCAACAGCTGTCAGAGATGTTTCTGCTGCCCATTCTCTGTCATACAGAGATAGGGTTTCTTCAGTAAGACCTCTGTTGTTGGGCCAGTAAAACTGCAGAGCTTCATTTTCTAAGACTCTTTTGACATTGAGGAAGATACCAGGTGACAATAACAAAGATAAATGTTAGTGATTACCACATGAGACTTATATATGGTCCGTGTCCTGCAGCAATGGAGATAATTGGAAGCTATGGAAATACTACAGATCCTAAACTTTTGCCATGTTAAGAATAAATATTTGGGTTGAAACCAGGAAAAAAATTTAGTTGTCAATTACTTGGCATTAGGCTGAAAATTCCCCTTGCTCATAAACTCTTATGAATGCAATTAAGTGCCCCAAGAAGCTGACACCTTGTCTGGGGGCTTGGTTGGAATTAAGTTGATAATCAGAATCATCAGAGGAGTCCTAAGAGAAAAGGGATTGACTGAACTGTTGTGGTTATTTTTCCCTAGAATGTGAAATCTGCTTTTAGATCAAACTATTCAGTTTCAACTCAGGGTAGGAAATAATAGCCTAGGTGATTATGTGCTGTGCCATTTTTTAAAATATTGATTCTTTCTTTAATACCACTGGTTTTTCTCAAGCACTTGGTGTTTCCTGGCCAGTTGGTCACATTTACTACCAGGTGATTAAAATCTACAGTATATGCAACTGGTAGAGGTTTCCTTGGCTACTGTAGAGGTTGGCTTCCTCACAGGACTTTCCCAGAATGAGGACCATGGTAGCCGCTCTCTGTAAATGAGCAGGGGTAATCATAGTGGTCTCACCTATAAGGTGACTGGCTGAAGAGCAGACAGGGTATTGGGAGTCCATGTAGTTCCCAATTTAAATAATGAATTTCCCTCTAAGGTTAAAAGGCTTTAGTGTATTTCTTCTTTAAAGAAAGTTGCTCTTCACATTTTCCTTTTTTCCTCCTCCTTGGTGAAAAAGCAGAGAGGGGGAGCAGAGGAAACTGCAAAGAATAAAATAGGACAATAAGAATGTGCAAAGGTTAAAAGAAGAAAAAGTTAAATTATAACAATCTTAGTGTTGTCTCTGTGCAGCTCTTATGCTTTGCATGGTTTTATTTATGTTTGCATTGTTGGTCTGCATTTGTATTCACTCTTAGTTTTGGCTTATAGCTTTTCTGTTACACTCACAGGGTCTTGTGGTTGGCAAACCACCCACACTTAACGTACTCCCAAACACACATGGTGCACATGTGAATCTGCACATGTACTCAGAGGAAGAGAGAGAAAGGGGAGACAAGTGATGAAAACAAAAGCAAAAACAAAAAGCAGTGAAACAGAAAAAAGCATTTAGCTAAGTAGAAGTAAAGAAGAAAAATGAAGCCTATATGGAAGAAAGAGATAGAGATTATTCTATGGAGGATTTGTGGCTCTGATTCATCTTCCAAAGATTGAAGAAAAGGATTTGAACTCAGATTTCTGCCACTGAAGCCTATACTCTAATAGCTGTCGTATTCTAGCATTACATTTAATATTTTTATTTATTTAGTAATTTTTACGCATGAAGTCCTGTTAAGTTCTATAAGAAGGAAAAATGCAATGAAGACTCATCCCTGCCTTCCAAAAACTTAACTTGCTATTCCCTGAAGACCTAACTAAATAGAAAAATTTTAAGGATATTTAATTACCATTTACCAACATATATTGAGTGCCTTTTGTGCATTACACACTGTGCAAGGCAATAGAAATACAAATAATAATAGATGATAAATAGGTAGCAGAATATAATCTTTGTCCTCAAATAATGTACAATATGGCTAGAGAATAGATTAGATTATAGAATGAGGAATGAGAACTCAGAAGAGTGAACCTAACCTAGTTGGGGTGGGACCCGGGGAGAATGGGGTATGGCTTTCTTTTAGAAGAGTTGATCCCAGCAAGGTTCGTAGGATGATAACAGCATTGCAGAGAGAAAGGGTGGAAATTACAAAAACGTAGAGAAAATACAGTACAGCAGAGGCACTGAAAGGTATTTAATGTTGCTCTGGGTAGTTCCAAAAATGATTTGAGAAAAGCATGTTGGAAATGAAGTCAAGGGCCAATCTTAGACTCCCTTGCAAGACTTGCAAAGATTTAAGACTTAACCTCTACCTAATTAGAGAGCCTTTGAAGGCATTTAAAAAGTTAAAATGTCCATGCTACCCAGAGCAATCTACACTTTCAATGCTATCCCAATCAAAATACCGAGGACATTTTTCAAAGAACTGGAACAAATAGTCCTTAAATTTGTATGGAACCAGAAAAGACCCCAAATCTCCAAGGAACTGTTGAAAAGGAAAAACAAAGCTGGGGGCATCACAATGCCGGATTTTGAGCTGTACTACAAAGCTGTGATCACAAAGACAGCATGGTACTGGCACAAAAACAGACACACAGACCAATGGAACAGAATAGAGAGCCCAGAAATGGACCCTCGGCTCTTTGGGCAACTAATATTTGATAAAGCAGGAAAAAACATCCGGTGGGAAAAAGACAGTCTCTTCAATAAATGGTGCTGGGAAAATTGGACAGCTACATGCAAAAGAATGAAACTTGACCACTCTCTCACACCATACACAAAAATAAACTCCAAATGGATGAAAGACCTCGATGTGAGACAGGAATCCATCAAAATTCTAGAGGAGAACATAGGCAGCAACCTCTACGACATCGGCCAAAGCAACCTTTTTCATGATACATCCCCAAAGGCAAGAGAAACAAAAGATACAATGAATTTATGGGACTTCATCAAGATTAAAAGTTTCTGCACAGCCAAGGAAACAGTCAGAAAAACTAAGAGGCAGCCCACGGAATGGGAGAAGATATTTGCAAATGACACTACAGATAAAGGACTGGTATCCAAGATCTACAAAGAACTTCTCAAACTCAATACACGAGAAACAAATAAATCAAAAAATGGGCAGAAGATATGAACAGACACTTTTCCAATGAAGACATACAAATGGCTAACAGACACATGAAAAAATGTTCAAAATCATTAGCCATCAAGGAAATTCAAATCAAAACCACACTGAGATACCACCTTACGCCAGTTAGAATGGCAAAAATAGACAAGGCAAGAAATAACAAATGTTGGAGAGGATGTGGAGAAAGGGGATCCCTCCTACATTGTTGGTGGGAATGCAAGTTGGTACAGCCACTCTGGAAAACAGTGTGGAGGTCCCTTAGAAAGTTAAAAATTGAGCTACCCTATGATCCAGCCATTGCACTACTGGGTGTTTACCCCAAAGATACAGACGTAGTGAAGAGAAGGGCCATATGCACCCCAATGTTCATAGCAGCAATGTCCACAATAGCTAAATCATGGAAGGAGCCGAGATGCCCTTCAACAGATGACTGGATTAAGAAGTTGTGGTCCATATATACAATGGAATATTACTCAGCTATCAGAAAGAACGAGTTCTCAACATTTGCTACAACATGGACGGCACTGGAGGAGGTAATGCTAAGTGAAATAAGTCAAGCAGAGAAAGACAAGTATCATATGATTTCTCTCATCTATGGAACATAAGAACTAGAATGATCAGTAGGGGAAGAAAGAGATAAAGAAAGGGGGGTAATCAGAAGGGGGAATGAAACATGAGGGACTATGGACTATGAGAAACAAACTGAGGGCTACAGAGTGGAGGGGGGTGGGGGAATGGGATAGGCTGGTGATGAGTAGTAAGGAGGGCGCATATTGCATGGTGCACTGGGTGTTATACACAACTAATGAATCATCGAGCCTTACATCGAAAACTGGGGATGTACTGTATGGTGACTAACATAATATAATAAAAAATCATTATAAAAAAAAAGTCTGATTGTAAAACCAGCACTGAGTGAAATGTATTTGAAATGTCATTCAGAGAACAGTGAGAGTATCAAAAGGCTGAGACCAATTAGGAAGGCAGGAAGAAAAGTTGTAAACATCATCAGATATCCAGGAGCTAGGTGGAGGGTGAAAAATATCTAAGTGTCCACACTCCCTCGATATATATGATAGCCATGCTGTGCACTTCACGAAAGCAGCGCATGTGGGCTTTCTGGACCTGTAAGTAAGTGTGCTTTGCCCTGCCCTCACACCCCGCCTGCTCCGTCTCTCTCTGTTAGCTCATGCGCAGCTGCTGCATCTCTCCCCAGACCTAGCTGCACATGGTTCCTGGCTTTGGCTTTGCCCCATACGCATTATCTTCTGAATGACGTGTATGTGCTCTCCAGCTAGTCCTGTCCTACTCAGTGCCCCAGAGTAGGTAGGACACCATATGGTTAATGACAGGTAGAAAAGACAAAATGATTTATTAGAAAGATATTTATGATGTAGGTAGGGGGGATGGTGAATGAGAGATGGTGCTTTTTACATGGAGGAGTAAGAAAAGATTAATCAACCACAACTCTGCCTACAACAACAGAACAGGAGATGGTATCATTTATTGATTTAGAAAATGTACAAGAAGGAGCCAGCATCATAACCTAAGGACAAGGTATCCCGTTTGTATCTATTGAGATGGAAGTGCCTCTGGGATACCGGATGGCAATTCCCTAAAAAGCAGCTCAATCTCTGAGGCTATGGAAAGACAGTTGGGAGTAATGAACATGTTAGCAGTAGTTGAAACCATGGCAACAGATGAAACCATTTAGATGAATTGCATAGAATAAGCAGAGGAGAAATTCCGGACATCAAACTTTGCAAGCATGGGCAAAGGAAAGGGAACATAAAGAAGGATCTGAGAGGTCAAACAAGATGAGAGTATTCAGAAGAGTGACAAGCAGTATCAAATGTAATGAGTAGCATGTAAACTGCCACATGTTCTTTGGAATAGATGGACATTATATCAGTGACCTTGGAAAGGGGACTTCCTGTAAGTGACTGGAAGTTGGATTAAATGAAAAATGAGGAAGCGAGGCATTACAGGTTATTCTTCAGCTTGTTTGTAATTGGTAAGGTAAAAAGTTGAAAGACAAAATTTTTATAATTAAAAAATTATCTTCTTTCTTTATTGAGTAGGATAATCTAGCAATGAGGGAAAGATAGAAGATTTGGAAGAAAGAATATAATGAACGAGTCAAGTTTCTGAAGGAAGCAGGATGTAATATCCAGCTTGGAGAAGTTGGGATTGAGCCAAGAACGAAGGGAAAATGGTAATCTCTCTCAGGCCAGAGGAACAATTGGCAGTGATGTGTGGAAGAATGGAGATAGTCTTCAAGGACGAGGATTAACTATTTAGCGGTATAGGGTAAAAGAATGTTTTCTAAGTTTTAAAACTAAAATAAGTGACAGTGATAAGAGGCATGTCATTAAAACATTTACAAGCAACATTCACTGACTACTGTGTACTAGACATCGTGTCAGCCAGTTGGAAGTAGCAATTAAAAGGTCACCTATAAAATTGAGGAATTAATAATGAAGAATAACATTTTTAAATAAGAAACCGTTGGTGTGAAGAGTATCCCAAAGGGGAAAGCAAGGTTTCTAACAATTTTTAAATAATTCAGATATTATAACTTTCTCTCCTATTACTAAATGGAGAAAAGTAGGAGCTGTGTGTTTCTACCTGCATTAAAGCTCTGATCATCATGTTCTCAAGTAGAATGTATAGTTCAATGCAGAGACATCTGAAATCATAAAAAAAAAATGTCTAAAATAACTGCCACCACAAAGCTGCTTTGATGAGAGAACAGATGGGTGACAGCACGGAGTTTCTATAAGCAGGTAGGAAAACAATCAGAGTTAGCAAACAACATCCGTGGTAACAAGCCTAGAATCCCCAAGAGGATATTTTCCTTTATTGGTGGGTAAACATTTAGCAGTTTTGATTACCAGAGCGTCTTCTAACCTGGTGGTGCCCACTCGCTAGAGTGTTTTCCAGAAAGCATTTCATATAGCTCATATTACCTGTAAAATATTTCATCTAGACAGCTTTATCAAAAAGTATTTAGTACTTTATGGGTTGTGCATTTAGGGTATGTGTCTCAAAGCACATACAATTCTTTCCAGATTCCTGAGAGAGGTAACGGGGAAAAATGAGTATGGGAATTGGTACAGTAGCCCTAAAAAAACCAAAAAGATGTGCTGAGAAGCTAGAAGTAAGATTTGACTGCAAAAGAGAAATAGATAATTATTCCCGTATGTATTACGTATTCCTGTATATAATTAAGTTTACATGAGTGGTCCTTCTATCAGTTTTCTATTGCTACCATAACAAATCACCACAAACTTGGTGGCTCAAATCAACAAAAATTTATTATCTTAGAGTTCTATAAGTTAGAAGTCAGCAAGGATCTCACTGGGTTAAAATCGTCATGTTAGTTTGGCTGTATTCCTTTCTGGAGACTATAGGGTTGAGTATTTCCTTGCATTTTCCAGTTTCTAGAGGCCACCAACATTCCTTGGCTCCTGGCCCTCTTTTTCCATCTTAAAAGCCACCAATGTTGTATCTTTCTGGCCATTCTCAAATGGCCACATTTCCCTCTGACTCTGTCTTCTGCCTCCTTATACATTTAAGAGCCCATGTGGTTATATTGGGCTCACCCAAATAATCCAAGATAATCTTCCTATCTCAAGGTCCATAACTTTAATTATCTCTGAAAGTTCCTTCTGCCATATAGAGTATCGTATTCATACATCCCAGGGATTAAGATGTGGGCATCCTTGGGGCCATTACTCTGCCTACCACAGACCTATTGCTTAATAAAAAGTTGGTAACAGGAAAATGAAAAAAGACAAAAATAATTCAGATAATGCTGATTATTTTAAAGCAGATTTAAAAAAATATATATTTCCGTGAGATGAAACTAAGTTTTATATTCCCTGTGACCCCAGCAGTACCTTTCTACTTGAATAACAAATGATAAGAACTAAAAAAATGTATAGAAAGACCGAGGAAATAGTGAGGCACACCAGACAAGAAAGCAAAACACTTATACGATGATATGGGCTCACTTACAAACTCTGAGATCTAGGAAAAGTCATAATTTTAAATGTAAAATGGGGATATCAGTTACCACTATTGATATATGCATAGGTACTTTGTAAATGTAATTTCTCATTCTGCCTACCTGAAAACATTATTGTAAAAATCATACGAGCAATCTGCATGTGAAGGTTCTTTGTAAATTATAAAACACCGTGGGATTTTTACAAGATTTTGAAGGCACTCCACATATTTTACCAGCGATTTAAAGAAACTTGTGATATATTTGCTATTTGTTATTCTTATTTGTTATTGTAGGACTTTGATTATTCCTTTTTTAAATATTACAACAACTGAGATTGACAGGATGTTTGTTGTCCCAATTCATATATTAACAGATTCCACATTCTAGTGCTCTAGAAATAGAATTCTTTCCTCTCACCTCTTGGGTGCCCGCTCGTATTTCTATTTGTGAATTAAGGAATTCAACTCCAAGGGAAAGCCTGTGACATAATTTCATATCTCAGTTGAAACCTTAGCCTCTAACAAAGTGAAGAAAGAGGCTACCAATTTGAGGAGAGTGGTCAACTTGAAGGAAAAGAAAACTTGGACACAACTAATTCCAGAGATTTATAAAGAACTGGGATGTAAACCAGTAATTCTGACAACTTGGAGTTAGATTTCAGTTTGTTTTGGTTTGGTTTTAGAGGAAATTACACACAGTGTGGAATTTTGCCAATGCAATGGTATCTGTCGTACAATGAAAAAATTCTTACACTTGACCAATGAGCATATAAAAAATGCTCAACATCATTAATCATCAGAGAAATTCAAATCAAAACCACACTGAGATATCACCTCACACCCAATAAAATGGCTACTATTAAAAAAAAAAAAAGGAAAAAACAAAACAAAAAGTGAAAACAGGATCTTGAAGAGAGATTTGCATGCCCACATTCATTGCAGCACTAGTCACAATAAACAAGAGGTGGAATCAACCTAAATGTCTATCAGAAGATAAATGGATTTTAAAAATGCAGTGTATACATAACACCAGAATATTGTTCAGCCTCAAAAAAGAAAGCCTATTACATGCACAACATGGATGCACCTTGAAGGCATTATGCTGAGTGAAACAGGCTGTTCACAACGACACAGTTACTGGACGATCCGCTGATCCAGGGTATCTGAAGTAGTCCAGTTCTAGAAACAGAAGGTAGAATGGTAGTTACCAGAGGCTAGGGGTCAGGGGGGAAAGGGGAAACTGTTGCTATCTAAGGAGTATAGAGCATTTTTGTTTGGTTTGTTTTTGGTTTTGTTTTTCATTTGGTTTGGTTTGGTTTTACAAGATGAAAAAGTTCTGGCGATCTGCCTCACAACACTGTGAATAAACTTAACACTACTGAATCGCACATTTAAAAATGGTTAAGATGGTAAATATTAAATGTTTCAAAAAATCGCAGATGTCCTCCTGAAGGATACAGACCTGATGAGCACATGGTTGAACCAGCAAAGGCCTGGGGTCAAGATGAAGAGATGCTACTGGCAATAACTTAAAATGTATGTGGAAAAAAAAGAACGTATGGCCGTGAGCTCCTGGGGCAGATGCCTGTACATCACAGCAAAGGATTAAATGATACCAATGTAGTAACTCAAGAGTAAACACCCTCCCTCCCCACCCCACCCCCCACCCCCCCGGCAAAGATGCTGGGTGTATACCAGGACGCACTAGCTTCCTGCCACGGACATAGAGTTTGCCTCATGGACACAGATACCCTCCTAGGGCAGAAAAGGGAAGTGAGGAAAAAAAGCAAACTATTAAATATTTTACCTAAGAAAGCAAAAACAACAAAAACGTCAGTTATTCCACAGTAATCATTTAAAATCTAATAGGGAGTTGTATTTTTAAAATGTTCAATATTTAAAGTGAAGGGAGACAATTCAGACTGAAAGAAACTCTATTAACTGGCAATTCTAAATCTAGCCACCTGCTGAAAGGTGGTCTCATAAGCAGAGCATGGCCATGCTAGAGAGTAACAACTGTGTTTTCTGCGGATACCTTAGTTGTAGTGTATGTTAACATGAGTATCCCTTTTCTCAGTTTTGGCTGAGGCCTCAAGCTAGTAACGGTCAGTCATGCCCACATTGCAAAAGAGGATATGAGTTCACTGAAGCAGACCTTGTCATAATTTTCATGAACTTTAGAAGACTACCTGCCTCTATTCTTTTAAAAATGTTGGAGAGAATATTAGAAAGGATTTTTTTTTTTAAGAAGAGATGTTGGAATGCTCTTGTCTCACTACTGTGCTTTGAGGAATTTTTTGAGGGCCAAAGATACATAGGATGGATCCACTCGACGTCTATGTCAGGAGGTAGGTGGCTCCTTGGATTAGTCCAGAGTCCTGGATGTTCTCTTTGAGCTGCTTTAACAAGGTACTGGAGACTGGGTGGCTTATACAGCAAACTAGAAGCTGGGAAATCTGAGATCAAGGTGTGAGCAGATTTGATGTCTGGGGAGGACATCCTTCCTGGTTTACAGACAGTGCCTTCTTGCTGAATCTTCACATGGTAGAGTGAGAGGGAAAGGAACTGAGGTCTTTTCATCTCTTATACCAATCCTATCATGGAGGTACCACTCCTAGACCCTCATCCAAACCTAGTTATCACCCAAAGTCCCCATCTCCAAAAATCATCGTATTGTGGATTAAGACTTCAACATATGAATTTTGGGAGGTCATGAATATTTGTGCATAGTCAGTACCTACTCTGGAGGATGTCCACTGGTCACATCTAATCCTTGGCTGTAACTTGCTGACATCTGTCCCTAGAGCCCATAGCCATTGTTCTTTTTGTTTGTTTATTTTTGCTTTTGTTTTTTTGGGGGGGTTATTTTTAATTTTTTTAATTTTTTAATATATTTTTTAAATTTATTATGTTAATCACCATACAGTACATCCTTAGTTTTTGATGTACTGTTCCATGATTCATTGTTTGTGTATAACACCCGGTGCTCCATGCAATATGTGCCCTCCTTAATACCCATCACCGGCCTAGCCCAATGCCCCACCCCCCTCCCCTCTAAAGCCCTCAGTTTGTTTCCCAGAGTTCATAGTCTCTCGGGGTTCATTCCCCCTCTGTTTAACCCCCCTTCATTCTTCCCTTCCTTCTCCTACCGATCTCCCTGCTATTCCTTATGTTCTACAAATGAGTGAAACCATATGATAATTGTCTTTCTCTGCTTGACTTATTGCACTTAGCATTATCTCCTCCAGTTCCGTCCATGTTGCTGCAAATGTTGGGTAATCGTTCTTTCTGATCATAGCCCTTGTTCTTTGATTTGCTTTTGAAGTCCTCACCAGTGATCACCACTTCATCTTGACTCAAGATGTGGCAGAGGAGAGGGGAAGAGAGATAGTGTGCTGGTCTGAGTTTCATCTAAGATCCTGTCCAGGACTCTGTAGAAGTACTGAGTGCATCAAGAAAGGGGTAAATCTGCAGATTCCTAGGAGCTGAGGGGGGCAGACATAAGTGGTTGTCCACAGAGTGCAATCCTGTATTCCTAGCACCATGAACAGAAAGTCAGTAATGCCTTCATTTCCTGACTGTTTGAGGGCACATACTCTATAGGACACCAGAAAAAAAGATAATGGGTGCATTTATAACCATTCAGCAAATATTGGAATTGAGTATCAAAGCTTGCTTTGTTGCAAGGGAAAATTTTGTGTCCCCTTCTGCCGTGCTTGCATTATGATAGCTAGCATTTCTTGCTCTCTCTTCCCACTGAGACAGAGCTAGAAGAAGAAGAAGGGAAAACTAGTGCATGAAGAAAGTGAAAACATTTACTGAAGCAGAGATTTTACTATGTCCCCCAAAGAAATAATTGGTAGATTGAAAATAGCTGACAGTGTCCACCCTGTGAGTTAGCATAGACTACTCTAATTAAATAGAGAAATATTTCAATGGTTATTCCAAATATACATATTACATCTAATATGTCCATATGAATTTTAAGTAGTTGCTCCCCAGAAAGCACTGACTGCTTTGCACAGCACTAGAAATGGTCTTGAATGCCAAAAAGTTCCGTCAAAATCTTTGTGGGTTTTTGCGATTTAAGCCAGAGATAAAAAATTCATTCCTTTATATAGATTATATCCAAAAGGAAAACATTGGAAATTAAAGATGTTATAGCAATTGTAAGTTGAAATTTCTTTGCATTAAGTTAAAATATGGTTATATTTGGAGAGAAGAGAGTATGAGAAATTGTCCTAAAGGTGACTGATAAGGAATTGTGAATTTTTATTTTTTTATTTTTTTTTAATGTTTTTTATTATGTTAGTCACCGTACAGTACATCCCTGGTTTCTGATGTAAAGTTCGATGATTCATTAGTTGCATATAACACCCAGTGCACCATGCAATACGTGCCCTCCTTACTACCTTTCTTAATTTTTTTAATTATTATTATTTTTCTTTTTTATAATGATTTTTTATTATATTATGTTAGTCACCATACAGTACATCCCCGGTTTCCGATGTAAGGCTCGATGATTCATTAGTTGTGTATAACACCCAGTGCACCATGCAATACGTGCCCTCCTTACTACCCATCACGGGCCTATCCCATTTCCCCACCCCCCTCCCCTCTGTGGCCCTCAGTTTGTTTCTCATAGTCTCTCATGTTTCATTCCCCCTTCTGATTACCCCCCTTTTCTTTATCTCTTTCTTCCCCTACTGATCATCCTAGTGCTTATGTTCCATAGATGAGAGAAATCATATGATACTTGTCTTTCTCTGCTTGACTTATTTCACTTAGCATTATCTCCTCCAGTGCCGTCCATGTTGTAGCAAATGTTGAGAACTCGTTCTTTCCGATAGCTGAGTAATATTCCATTGTATATATGGACCACAACTTCTTAATCCAGTCATCTGTTGAAGGGCATCTCGGCTCCTTCCATGATTTAGCTATTGTGGACATTGCTGCTATGAACATTGGGGTGCATATGGCCCTTCTCTTCACTACGTCTGTATCTTTGGGGTAAACACCCAGTAGTGCAATGGCTGGATCATAGGGTAGCTCAATTTTTAACTTTCTAAGGGACCTCCACACTGTTTTCCAGAGTGGCTGTACCAACTTGCATTCCCACCAACAATGTAGGAGGGATCCCCTTTCTCCACATCCTCTCCAACATTTGTTGTTTCTTGCCTTGTCTATTTTTGCCATTCTAACTGGCGTAAGGTGGTATCTCAGTGTGGTTTTGATTTGAATTTCCTTGATGGCTAATGATTTTGAACATTTTTTCATGTGTCTGTTAGCCATTTGTATGTCTTCATTGGAAAAGTGTCTGTTCATATCTTCTGCCCATTTTTTGATTTGTTTATTTGTTTCTCGTGTATTGAGTTTGAGAAGTTCTTTGTA
This sequence comes from Ursus americanus, assembly GCF_024610735.1. Taxonomy (NCBI): domain Eukaryota; kingdom Metazoa; phylum Chordata; class Mammalia; order Carnivora; family Ursidae; genus Ursus; species Ursus americanus. The sequence continues at coordinate 38,900 of NC_142146.1, forward strand.
GATCTTGGATACCAGTCCTTTATCTGTAGTGTCATTTGCAAATATCTTCTCCCATTCCGTGGGCTGCCTCTTAGTTTTTCTGACTGTTTCCTTGGCTGTGCAGAAACTTTTAATCTTGATGAAGTCCCATAAATTCATTGTATCTTTTGTTTCTCTTGCCTTTGGGGATGTGTCATGAAAAAGGTTGCTTTGGCCGATGTCGTAGAGGTTGCTGCCTATGTTCTCCTCTAGAATTTTGATGGATTCCTGTCTCACATCGAGGTCTTTCATCCATTTGGAGTTTATTTTTGTGTATGGTGTGAGAGAGTGGTCAAGTTTCATTCTTTTGCATGTGGCTGTCCAATTTTCCCAGCACCATTTATTGAAGAGACTGTCTTTTTCCCACCGGATGTTTTTTCCTGCTTTATCAAATATTAGTTGCCCAAAGAGCTGAGGGTCCATTTCTGGGCTCTCTATTCTGTTCCATTGGTCTGTGTGTCTGTTTTTGTGCCAGTACCATGCTGTCTTTGTGATCACAGCTTTGTAGTACAGCTCAAAATCCGGCATTGTGATGCCCCCAGCTTTGTTTTTCCTTTTCAACAGTTCCTTGGAGATTTGGGGTCTTTTCTGGTTCCATACAAATTTAAGGACTATTTGTTCCAGTTCTTTGAAAAATGTCCTCGGTATTTTGATCGGGATAGCATTGAAAGTGTAGATTGCTCTGGGTAGCATGGACATTTTAACTATGTTAATTCTTCCGATCCATGAGCATGGAATATCTTTCCATCTTTTTATGTCTTCCTCAATGTCTTTCAAGAGGGATTTATAGTTTCTAGAATATAGGTCCTTTACGTCTCTGGTTAAGTTAATTCCAAGGTAACGTATGGTTTTTGGTGCTGATGTAAATGGGATGGATTCCCTAATTTCTCTTTCTTCGGTCTCGCTATTCGTGTACAGAAATGCAACTGATTTCTCAGCATTGATTTTTTATCCTGCCACATTACTGAATTGCTCTATAACTTCTAATAGTTTGGGAGTGGCTTCTTTTGGGTTTTCCATATAGAGTATCATGTCATCTGCGAAGAGAGACATTTTGACTTCTTCTTTGCCGATTTGAATACCTTTGATCCCTTTTTGTCGTCTGATTGCTGTTGCAAGGACTTCTAGTACTATGTTGAATAATAGTGGCGAGAGTGGGCATCCTTGTCGTGTTCCTGATCTTAAGGGAAAGGCTTCCAGCTTTTCCCCATTGAGAATAATATTTGCAGTAGGCTTTTCATAGATGGCTTTTATGAGATTGAGAAATGTACCTTCTATTCCTACACTCTGAAGGGTTTTAATCAGGAAAGGATGCTGTATTTTGTCAAATGCTTTTTTGGCATCGATTGAGAGGATCATATGGTTCCTGAGTCTTTTCTTGTTGATATGATGTATCACGCTGATGGATTTGCAAATATTGAACCACGCTTGCATCCCAGGTATGAATCCCACTTGATCGTGATGGATAATCCTTTTAATGAACTGTTGGATTCTATTAGCAAGTATCTTGTTGAGGATTTTGGCGTCCATATTCATTAGGGAAATCGGTCTGTAATTCTCCTTTTTGAGGGGATCTTTGCCTGGTTTGAGGATCAAGGTAATATTGGCCTCATAGAATGAGTTTGGTAGCTTTCCTTCTGTTTCTATTTTTTGAAATAGCTTTAGGAGAATAGGTATTATTTCTTCTTTGAAAGTTTGGTAGAATTCCCTAGGAAAACCGTCCAGGCCTGGAGTTCTGTTATTTGGAAGGTTGTTTATCACTGACTCAATTTCTTCATCATTAATTGGCCTGTTTAAGAAATCAATTTCTTCCTGTTTCAATCTTGGTAGTTTATAGGTTTCCAGGAAGGATTCCATCTCTTCCAGATTGCTTAGTTTATTGGCATATAGCTGTTGATAAAAATTTCTAATAATCCTTCCAATTTCAATGGTGTTCGTCGTGACCTCTCCTTTTTCATTCATAATTTTAATAATCTGGGTCCTTTCTCTTTTCTTTTGGATAAATCTTGCCAGTGGTCCGTCAATTTTATTGATTCTCTCCAAGAACCAGCTTCTAGTCCTGTTGATCTGCTCTACTGTACTTCTGGTTTCTGCTTGATTGATTTCAGCTCTAAGTTTGGTCAACTGCTTCCTCGTGTGTGGATTAGGCCTGTCCCTCTGTTGCTGTTCCAGCTTCTTGAGGTGAGAATATAAAAACTGCATTTTAGATTTTTCTATTCTTTTGAGTGAGGCTTGGATGGCTATGTATTTCCTCCTTAGGACTGCCTTTGCAGTATCCCATAGGTTTTGGACTGTTGTATTTTCATTCTCATTGGTCTCCATAAATTGTTTAATTTGATTTTTGATTTCCTGGTTTATCGAGTCATTCCTGAGCAGGATGGTTCTTAGTCTCCAAGTGTTTGAGTTTCTTCCAAATTTTTCCTTGTGGTTGAGTTCCAATTTCAAAGCATTGTGGTCTGAGAATATGCAGGGGATAATTTCAATCTTTTGGTATCGGCTGAGACCTGTTTTGTGTCCCAGAACATGGTCTATTCTTGAGAATTTTCCATGGGCTTTAGAATAGAATGAGTATTCTTTGGTTCTGGGGTGTAGTGTTCTCTATATATCTATGAGGTCCAACTCATCGAGTATGGCATTCAAAGCCTTTGATTCTTTGCTTAGTTTTTGCCAGGGTGTTCTTTCTATTTCTGAGAGTGGAGTGTTGAGGTCCCCTACTATTAATGTATTTTATTTATATGTCTCTTTATTCTGGTTAAGAGTTGGCTTGTGTATCTTGCTGCTCCCCTGTTGGGGGCATATATATTTATAATTGTCATATCCACTTGTTGAATACTTCCTTTAAGAATAATATAGTGCCCTTCTGCGTCTCTAACTACAGTCTGTAGTTTAAAATCCAATTTATCTGATATGAGAATTGCTACCCCAGCTTTCTTTTGAGGTCCATTTGCGTGAAAGATGGTACTCCATCCCCTTACTCTCAGTCTGAATGCATCTTTGGGTTCGAAATGAGTCTCTTGTAGACAGCAAATGGATGGGTCATTTCTTTTTATCCAATCTGCAACCCTGTGGTGTTGTAAGGGAGAATTTAAGCCATTAATATTAAGACTGAGTACTGAGAGATATGCTTTTAATGATGCCATGTTGCCAGTAAAGTCTTTGTTTGTATTGGCTGTGACTTTCTGTTCTGTATTACTCTTGGGGCCTTTTTACTTTTATAGAACCCCCCGTAATATCTCCTGTAGGTCTGGTTTCGTGGTTACGAAATTGGCTAGTGACTGTCGATTCTGAAATGTCTTTATTTCTCCATCAATTCTGAATGACAGCCTTGCTGGATAAAGGGTCCTTGGCTGCATGTTTTTCTCTGAAAGAGCTTTAAAAATGCTCCCCCAACCCTTTCTCTCATTCCAGGTCTGTGTAGACAGGTCTGACGTAATTTTGATGCCTTTGCCTTGGTACGTGAGAAATTTCTTTGCCTTGGCCGCTTTCAATACTGTATCCTTGGATCTAATATTTGCGAAATGCACTATGACGTGACGTGGCGTAGGTTTGTCGTGGTTGAGCTTCGGAGGGGTCCTCTATGCCTCTTGGACACGAATGTTTGTTTCCCTCGCTAGATTAGGGAAGTTTTCAGCTACGATTTGTCCAAATATCTCTTCTAGACCTCTGTTTTTCTCCACCCCCTTGGGGATGCTGATGATTCTAACATTGGATCGTTTCATTGAGTCAGTAATCTCCCGTAGCCAACAATCGTGGGCTTAGATTTTTTTAAAAGCATCTTCTATTTTCATTTTTTCCTCTATTAACCCATCCTCCAATTCACTAACCCGTTCCTCTGCTTCTGTGACCCTGGCTATCAGAGCCTCTCGTTTTGCCTGCATTTGGCTCATAGAATTTTTAATTTCTGTCAAATTCGCTTTCATTTCTGACTTTAGGGATTCTATATTCTCAGAAACCTTTTCGTTAATACTTTTTTCAATTCTGCTCATCAATTTGACCATCGTTACTCTGAATTCCATTTCTGATAATTTGGTTACATCCATATCCATTATTTCTGTGGCAGAGGCCACAGACTCACTGTCTTTTCTTTGCTGGGGGGGGGTTTCTTCTTCTTGTCATTCTGATGAGGAGAGGTTGCGGGGTTGTCCAGAGCCCAAATTATTGACTGGGTCCCAGGCCGTGCCCCTTGTTTTATAGGGATCTTAGAGATGTGGGCTTCTTCTTTAAAGATTTTATTTATTTATTTATCTGAGAGAGGGAGGTAGACAGTCAGCAAGAACGGGAACAGAAGCAGGGGAGTGGGAGAGGAAGAAGCAGGCTCCCAGCGGAGGAGCCCGACGAGGGACTCCTTTCCGGAACGCTGGGATCACGCCCTAAGCCGGAGACAGGCACTCAATGACTGCGCCACCCAGGCGCCCGGGTTGTGGGCTTCTTGATTTTTCAGCCTGCCTTCTGTTCTGGGGGAGGGGCCTGCCGCACCGATACTCAGGCAACCCTGTTTGGGTAGAGTCTCCGTGTCCCCCGCGAGGGGGGATGGAGATGGGCATGCTGTGAGCCGGTATTTCCAGACTTTTGTTCTCTGGCGGCTTTCCCTGGCGGTCGGCCATGCCTCTTCTGAGAGTCAGAGCAGCAGAGGCTGCATTGTCACAGAACAGAGGGATTGCGGCCCGTTCTCCACTGATGTTCTGGCCACTTTAACTCTGTTACTGTTGGTGCTGCTCAACCCTGCAGCGACCCGGGATGTGCGCACCAACCCGGCGTCCCTGCCCTCACTTCCAGGGCAGGCGCCTCTCTGTCCTTTGTGTTTCTAATGCCGCCAGCCACCGCCGCCCCGCGCGCTCCCGGGTCTCCTGGTCTCAGTCTATGCCCGGTGAGCACACCGCGATTCCGGAGTTCCGTGAGAAGCCTGGTGACGCGCGCACCCGGTTCAGGGTCTCAGTCTGCTGTTTCGCGGGTGCCGACCGCGAGTCCGCCTGCTCCCCCGTGCAGGTGGCCCGCCAGCCGCCAGCCGCACCGCGCGCGCTCCGGGAGCTCCCGGTCTCAGTCTGGATCCCGTGATCACACCGGGATTCCGGTGTTCCAGGAGATGCCTTGTGGCGCGCGTTCACGGCTCACCGGTCTCAGTCCGCTCTCTCGCGGGTGCCCTCTGTGAGTCTGCCCGCTCCCCCATGCAGGTGGCTGCTGCTTCCCGGCGCCCAAATGCGTCGGCTCCCTCCCCCTTCCGTTTATCTTCCGATATCTGCGCGGTTTTACGGCACCCCTCTTGGTACCTCAATACTCAGTGCTGGAGATGTTCATTTGTAGAGATCCAGATGTATCTTCCTGCGTCTCAGGCTGATTCCGTGGTTATTTAGGCTGGTCTGGTACCTATCCAGCTCGACTCAGGGGACCTGTGAAAAAGGGGTCCCCTACTCCTCCGCCATCTTAACTCCTCAGGAATTGTGAATTTTTAAATTGAGTTTGGACAAATGACTTAGGCCAACTTTAAAATGACTGTTCTCAAATTAAGCCCATATTTAAAGTATAAGACTTGGAAATTTAAGGTCCCTCAGAAAAAAAATATTTAGCACATTGGCTCCATTTGACTATTTTATGAAGATTTTTTAATCTTAGAACTAGGGTTGTCTTTTTTAAATTAATTCCGTTAAATGTGTATGAAATCATAATGCTAAAAACATACAGAGATAGCTCAGGGATTTTTCTTATTCCTTAGTGGGTCATGGTGCTGTATAAAAAGAGGAGCAATGTGGCACAGATTATTTTACAGTAAATGTTCACTCCCTGGCATGATTTCTGGATTTCTGGGATGGCAATATGAAGAGTTTTCTTCCAGAATTGTGAATGTAAGGGAACCCTCTGTCACGGGCATGTGATCCAGAAAATTGTCTGAATACTTGCAATAATGATACCAAAGTCTCAGAAAATATTTAGTGAACTCTCAGTGTATCAGCTGTATTGGTCATTGTGACCTCTCAAGGCTGACCTGATTGATTTTTCTGAAATACAAGTAAACATCAGCATTGTCTCCTGTCTCCAAAAATGTGAATACAAATTCATGGTATGCACAAGAAACAAGTATTTAGAGGTCCCGAGTGTGTTTGTAGTGAGCATGAGCTCTGCAAAGTTAACATACAAAATGCAAGGCCAATAGCATATGGTGGTGCAAACCAAACTGAAAGATTACAGTCATTTAATGGGAAACATTCAATGCTTCTGGATGCACACTGATTATCAAATTCACCTGTTAGAAGAGTTTTATTATTTATTATCTAAAAACCAAGCTATGCATTACCAGTAGATAGCCCTGGAGACTGCAATCACTATGGAAGGATATTTGATAATATTTAAGTTTGCTGAATTGGGTGTGCATTGAAAGGTAACAGCACTGCATGAAAAATTCTAGCTTTTTGTTTTTTTTAAGCTTGAGTTCATGCATGATTGCATACCAACTGGAAACATTATGCAGAACTAGTACTGCAAATACAGCCTAGGGCCTGCATATGGTCTTTTGACATGCTACCTTCTGTTATTCTGCTGAATTCATGACTCTGGAAGGCCCTAGATGCACTTTTAAGGAATTAGTGATCATAATGAAAATCACAGCCCTTATTCTCTGCTGCATGGGTTGAAATAAGTATGTATGGCCAAATGTAACAGGGCTGGGAGGAAAAATAATGCTTTGCCCTCAGGAATTTGACCCTATTTGAATTTTACTCATGCTTTAGAGGTCTATGGACTTTCCTACTGTTGAAAGAGTACAAATTCTAAATGATAGCTTCAGATAGAAAAACAGAAAAGCAGGCACTGCTTGGGTCAGCATTTTGAATGAACACTTGTTCTCTTCTTTGATTATTGAGAAGCTCAGCATCTTCTAAGTTCACAGGCAGAAGCTGTCATAATAATACATGAAGTGACTATAACCAATTAACCAGCACACAGTATGTATGTTTCCTATCAGGGTTTCATGCTTTACTAGCTATCCGTTTTCCTCTCCAATTTAAAAATCTATTTATGATTATAAGTAATCCTAAATCATGTGATCATGTGATTATTTTTCTTCTAGAAATCTGTACAAATCTTAATGAACTAAATATATGGCCTAAATACACACACACACACACACACACACACACACACACACACACACAGAGTCTCCTGGAAGAATAAAATATTTATATCTTCTCTGATATCCCTTATGTAAGCAAAAGTAATTTAAAGAAACAGACAAGAAAATCTATTAAAAAATAATCTTGGAGATGTTATAAGAATATCTTCCAAATACAAGGGCATCTAGCTAAATTAAAGAAGTACAATGAGCAAAAACATTACCTTCCAGACTCTGAGAAGAATTTCTCTAAGAATTACAATGTCCTGAGAGCCTAAAGAAAAATCTCTAATTAGACGAGTGAGGTCTAGGGGGTATTTGAATGTCCTGGGAGAAGTGGAGAACATCCCTTTTGAAAGCTCAGCTCCTCAAGGGTTTATTTCTGGGCCGTCTGTTCTGTTCTATTAATCTATATGTCTTTTTTTGTATCAGTACCATACTGTTTTGATTACTACAACTTTGTAGTAGATCTTGAAATCTGGGATTGTGATGCCTCTAGGTTGTCATTCTTTTTCAAGATCTCTTTAGTTATTCTGGATCTTTTGTGGTTCCATACAAATTTTAGGATTATTTGTTCTAGTGAGAAATACTGTTGCTATTTTGATGGGGATTGCATTAAATATGTAGATTGCTTTGGGTAGTATGGACATTTTAACAATATTTATTCTTCCAGTCCATGAGAAAGGAGTATCTTTCCATTTGTGTTGTCTGTGACTTTTTTCATCAAAATTGTATGATTTTCAGTCAGGTCTTTCACTTTGTTTACATTTATTCCTAGGTATTTTATTATTTTTGGTGCACGTGTAAATGGGATTTTTGTCTTAATTTCTCTTTCTGCTACTTCATTATCAGTATAGAAAAATGCCACAGATTTCTGTACTTTTTTTTTTTTTGTATCCTGCAACCTTTCTGAATCTGTTTATCAGTATTAGCAGTATTTTGGTAGCATCTTAGGTTTTCTATACATAATATCATGCCATCTACAAATAGTGAAAGTTTTACTTCTTCCTTACCAATCTGGAAGTTTTTTTATTTCTTGTCTGATTGTTGTGGCTAAGACTTCCAATACTAGAATGAATAAAAATGGTGAGAGTGGACATTCTCATCTTGTTCCTGAACTAGGGGGAAAGCTCTCACCATTTTTCACCATTGAGTATGATATTAGCAGTGGGGTTTTCATGTATAGCCTTTATTATGTTGAAATATATTTCCACTAAACTTAGTTTGAGGATTTTTATCATGAAGGGGGCTTTTTTTTTCATTCAGTATTTCTCTATTCTGTTCAAGAATATTTCCAGCACTCAATTATCTTTATATTTCATGTTCTTAAAAAATTTTGAGAAGGCATCATTAAAAATTGTCATCTTTCACATTCATTATTTTTAATCTGATGTCAAACGTTGATTAAACAAGGATATATTAATATTTAGATTACTTACTTCTATTTAAAAAGCAGATGTGACTTAATTTGGTTAATATGTAAGTAATAAAAGTGATAAATCTTACCATTTTTAGATGACAACATTCTTTCACTTGAAATATTTTACTAAAAAAATAACTTAACAGATAAATTTATATTTCTTATAATCTGTGAATTTGGAGCCAATTATAAACCTGTTTCCTTATTTTCCCAGGGTAGAAATGCCCAAAACAAACAAAAATACAGAGCTAGACCAGTATTTGAATCTTAGTATAAGCCAGTTCCAAAACACAACCTCTTCCCGAGCTCCCAGTGAGTAACTAGGTTCAGCCAGGGCCCCAACGTTGAGGACACTCGGAGAGCTGGGTGCAGGCCTGGTTCTGCCTTCTTACCAGCCTGTGATTTTGGGCAAGGCACGGACCCTGCTGGGGTCTTCCCCTCGTTGCAGAGGCTGCCTGTTACGTAACTGATTTTATTTCATTTGAAAGATTTTCTATGTTGGTTTGAGAGACAGAATGTGGGGGGTGGGGAGGATAGAGGGAGAGGGGAGACAGAATCTCAAGCCGACTCTGTGCTGAGTGTGATGCCCAATGCTGGTCTTGATCCCAAGACCCTGAGTTCGTGACCTGAGTCCAGATCACGAGTAGGAGGCTTAAGCAACTGAGCCACCCAGGCACCCTGGCAAAAGAACACTGTCGATATATTTCCAGGCAATGCAGGGAAGTGACTAGTGCAAGAGGGAAGACAAACATGGGGGACTCTGTATTTCCCTAACTTACTGCCTAAAGAGATTTCATTTCTAGTCTACGGGTCAGGGATGAAGAATACAGGCGAAGCTCAGCCATTTCCATGAGTTGGAGACAGAAAGATGGAAGTTTGGAGAAGTCAATATAGCTGTGGTTTACAGTACAGAATACTGAGGAGAGCTGCACAGAGAAAGAGGACCTCAGAAAGCCATCTAGGATCACTTTTGAGTTTTCATGGAATTCCTCAGTAGGGCACGTGTGTGAGGAACCTATGTGGTGTGGGGAAAATCATAGCCCAGGGGAAGCAGAGAGGAAAATGTCACTAGCCTTCACACACAATCAGGAAAAGTCTGTGCTACCAGCAGCAGGCAGAGTGGAAAACCTCGTAATTCGTGGGACATTGCAAAGAGAGCTCAGAATACCAACAGAACAATAGCAAAATACATTGAAGACTACTGTGATACCACCTAACAAACCTTTGGAAAGCTAGTCTGGAAGGATAAAATCGTCTTCCAGGAACCTACCTCACCATCAGAACAATCCTCAAGAGTATGTGTAGAAATATAAGCCATAGTTAATATCTAACAGTTAAAATTCACAATACCTGTCTTCCAACAAAAGATTACCAGGATGCAAAGAAGGAGAAGAGTTCACCTCGTACTGAGGAGAAAGATTAAACAATAGAAACCTACCCAGAAATGAAAAAGACGATGGAAGTATTGCACATGGACATTCAAACAACTGTTAGAAAGACGTTTTATATACGTAAGAATGTACACAAAGGATGAAGTGAAACAGAGATATAGGAAATATGAAAACAAGGAAAACCCAACTTCTGGAGCTGAACAGTGGCACGTCTAAGATGAAAAATGTAGTAGATGGGCTTTCTTTCCCGTTAGACACTAAATAGCAAAAAGAGAGCGAGAGACAGAGAGAGAGAACTTGAATGTATGATCATAGCAGTTGTCCAGAATAAAGCAGAGAAAAGGAAGGGTGCAAACCACGCCCTGCACACAAACACTAGAGTATGTGTGAGCTTTGTAGCAATTTCAAGTGGCCTGGTAGATACGAAATTGGCTGAGGTACAGAAAAAAACTGTTTGAAGAAGTAATTCTGATTGTTATCTGAATTGTATGAACCCTCTACACCCATATTTTTAAGAATTCAGGAATCCAGGCAACAAAAACCCCAAACATAAGGATCATGAAAAAAAACCTCCTTATCAACCTACATCCCAATAAAATTGCTTAAGACCAATGATAAAGAAAAAATCTAAAAAGCAGATGGAGATGAGTCCATTGCATTACCTGTCACGTCCCTAATTCTGTAGATGGTCTCTGTTTCTTTCTGGTCTGTGTTCCTCTTGGAGTCTGTCTTCAATTACAGGATCCCCCTTCCTATTCTTGCAGGGTGGTTTAGCGGCCAAATCCTTTGAGTTTCTTTCTGTCCTGGAAGCTCTTTATCTCTGCTCCTATTCGGAATGACTCCTTGCTGGGTAAAGCGTTCTTGGCTCCATGTTTTTCTCACTTAGTACCATGACTCAATCACACCAGCCCTTTCTGGTGTGCCAGGACTCTGTGGATAGGTATGTGGCTAGTCTAACGTGCTTACCCCTGTCGGTGAAGATCCTCTTGTCTCAAACTGCTTTCAGGATTTTCTCTTTCTGTCTGAAATTGCAAACGTCACTAGTATATGTTAGGGTATTCCTCTATTCTTATGGATTTGGGGAAGAGTCCTCTCTACCTCTTGGACTTGAATGCCTGTTTCCCTCCCAGATTAGGGAAGTTCTCAGCTATGATCTACACAGACAGATCTTCTGTCCCTCTGTGTCTTCTCCCTCGGGGCCAGAAGTAATTCCAATATTGTTTCCTTTTGTGGCATCACTGATTTTTCGACTCCTCCACCCATGGTCCATTCGTTGGCTTTCTCTCTTTTCCTCAGCTTCCTTCCTTTCCATCAGCTTGTCTTTGGTGTCACTGACTCTGTCTTCTCCTCATTGACCCTAGCCGTTACAGCATGCACATCCAATGTAGACTGCATCTCAGAGCCTTTGGAATTTGGGCCTGATTCGATTTCATTTCTGCACTATGAGAGTCTCTCATGTCATTTATACTTTTTTCAAGCCCAGCTAGCAACTTTGTAATTGTCATCCTGAGTTCCAGCTGTGACTTCTTACTTAAAACCCTATGCATTAGATCAGTGGCAGAGAGTGTTACCTCTGGCTCTTTTTTTTTTTTTTTTTTTTTTTTTTTTTTTTTTGCTGTGAATCCCTCCCTCTAGTCACTTTTCCCAGAGAAGAATGGATGGGGGAGAGAGAGATTAGGATCTCACGGGGTGGACAAAACAGGGTGAGCCACATGGTCCCGAGTATCTTTTGGTCTGTGTGTTGGAAGTCACTAAATCCCAAAATTGTAAAGAAAGCCAAACTCATATTATACAGAAATCAAATTGAATGTAGCGACAGGAATCCAAAAATGAAGAAAATATGTATGAAATGTCAATGTAAAAAATGAAAGTTAAGAAAAGATTGAAAATTGAAGTGTTGCTAAAATTAAAAAAGGTAGTTGGAAAGGGAAAAAAGAAAAAAAAACGAAATGGAAAATTTTGAATGGAGAGAGAAATGAATCATGAGAAAAAGCCTCGAGTTCTAGGTGCTATTTTCCCCTAGCACTGGAGTTTGGCCGTCCTCTTTGGTCTGTAAACTTGCTGTTCACTTGTTCTTTCACCTCGTTTTCAGGGGGCAGGGGCCCAGTGCGCTGATTCTCAGGTGGTTTTGCCTAGACGGGGATGCACTGCCCCCGTCAGGGGGCCCGGTGGGGCTCAGGGTCAGCTGGTTGTTCTGTGTGCCTTGTGTGCCCAGAGGGCTTTCCTCACCTCTTGAGAGGGTGAGAATAAAAATGGCTGCCCGCATCTGTAGGCGTGGAGGTGTGATGCTGTTGTGCGCCAATTTCTGTAGACTTCTGCGGTGCTCCCCACACCAAAGCTCCTTGGGGAAGGCGGAGGGTCACAGCATTCCTGTCCTTTGCAGGGCTCCCAGATGGAGAGCTTCTGATCAAGTGGACTCCCCGTCAAGTGACTTCGTGCAAGGAGAGGGATCTCTCCCTTCTCCTCACTTGTGTCTGCAGCAGGAAGCGTAGGCACTGCTGTCACAACAACTGAACTGGAGGGTTATTAAGAATTGGGGCTGGCAGGGGCAGGGGGTCACTGCTGGAGGAGCCTGAGTGGTGTGGAGGGGCTATGCCCAGTGCCAAAGCCGCCGGTTGAGGCTCTGTCCATCCTGCAGCTTCCATGAGCACCCAGTGTGCTTTGGAAATGAGGAGGTTGTGGAATATAGGTGAGGTTCAGTGGGGTGGAATCCGCAGCCGACGACCAGGAAGGAATTCTCGAGACGTCTTTGGTGCAAAATTGGTGGTTTATGACAGGACAGGTGGCAGAAAGAGCTGCTGCCCTGGCTTGTGAGGGCTGGCTGATGATAGACTATGGGGTTGGGGGAAGGTAAGGAAAAAGGGAGGTTGAGATAATACTTGCATATGTTAAAGAAGACTCACAAGGTACAGAGGCCCTGCCATTGTCTAGGGAAGGTGGTTTTGCCCTCTAGCAAGGCATGAACATTAAGACGGTTGGGAACTTCCTGGAGGCTGCAGATTATAAGGACATTTCGTTGTATCTGCTTTCCCTTCAGGAAGCTAAGTTATTGATAGAAATGCTTGGTTCTTGTAAACTGCTAAGACATTGGGAAACTGAGGGAGACTTAAGTCTTGCAGGATTGTGGTGTCTATAGGTTAACTCTTTCTTTGTCCTTTAGGGCAGCCAGGAGTGCCTGAGGAATGTCACGTACACCCCATGGTGGGGGGTGGGTGTGGGGTGTCAGTTCCGGCTTTGTCCTCAGCTAGCCTTCTCTTCCCTCCTCAGTAAAGGTCCCTCCTGTTCACAGAGGTTCAAGCAGTTCTTGCTGTTGCCACCTAGTGGACATATGGATGAACACATTCAGGTCATGTCTGTGACTCACTGACCTGAGCTGCCATGAGAGGTTGGTTCCTTCCTGGGAGGAGAGGGCCCAAAAAGGATGGACCCGGAGCAAGCAGACAAGTGTGGCCCGGCCGACGCCCCTCTGCTGGCCTGGAAGCAGGACCTGGTTGCTCTACTTAGAAGCTGAGTTCTAGAGCAGGAGGGGCTGGAGTGGCTGGGGTGTGTCCTGGGACGGGGTCTGGATGAGGGGTGTTCCAGGGCGGGGTGTGTGTGTGTGTGTGTGTGTGTGTGTGTGTGTGTGTGTGTGGTGGGGCAGGGATGCTTGTGGAGGGAGGATCCATGAGGGCGGTATGGACAGGCTCTTCCCTGCTTCATGGGTCCCGCCCAGGTAGCCTGATGGCCTCACTGCTGGCTTGTCTTCCTCATGATTTCAGGGTTCCTCTCTAGTCTCCGGGGACCCTCCTTTCCCGAGCAAGTCTCCACGGAAAGAAAGAGAGTATAGATAGAGGACCCTGCAGCCAATACTGCAACAATGGGACTAAAGTGTGTTCCAGAAATTGTGCTTTTAGGAAACAGTCCTAAAGCCAAAGAGATTTACGGCACATTGTACCCTTCACTTTAAGGATGAGACTCAAAGAATTGGAGAGGTCTCAATTGTTCGGCAGGTGGTGCTGCTGAGTAAATGATGTGTAGCCCCTGAAAATGCAGAAGGGGACAGGAGAGGAGTAGCAGTGCCTGTCCACTGTGGGGACCTCAGGCCGAACAAGAGCCCAGCTGTGAAACCCTCCCTGCCCCACCCTGTCCCACACACAGGCAAACCCCCTCCCCCGCACACACTCACCCATACACTCCGAGAGAAAGGACTGGAAGAGGGACGCCATGCGTTATGGGCTATCATGGTAGAAGGTAGAAGGAATATGTCTTCCTTTCTTCATATTTACATCACTATTTTACTAACAAAACGTAATCTGGCTAAAACCTTAGAGAACCTTTTAATTACCTGATATGTTTGTAATAAAGAGGAAGATTTAATATGCAGTCTCAATATTTTTATAATATGCACATTAGAATCATTGAAACCTGGCCTATCCTGGAAAATGAAAGATTTTGCAGGTGTCTCATGGACCCAGGTATTTCTGGCTCTTGGGTCACACTTACAAAAGGGAAGCCTATCCCAGATCATGAAAACATTTCATTTTGGGGCTTCACCTGCGCAGTATTGTATCAGGAATATTCCTTTGTAGTAAAATGGTGGGGTTTTTTTGTTTCTGTTTTTGTGTGTTTGTTTGTTTGTTAAGAGAAAGAAACCTGAAAAAAATAAATGAATCACTCATAGGTTACGTAGCTAGATAGAAAAAGGCCACACTGTCTGATCCCACACACATGAAAACCCAGAAGAAGTAACTCACAGAGGCAGAGAGGGGAGCTGTGGCTGCAGGGACTGTGCTGAGAGAATGAGCAGTATCTGACGAGTAGCACGGGAGTCTCCTGGAGGGAAATATTGTAGAAGGACAAGGTTGTGGAACACTCTGTATCGAATGACACCTGGATGTACAATTTAAAAGGATCAGAGTAAAATTCCATGAAAACTCAATTTATCTTTATTTATAGACCAGAATATATTAAGCTATGAAATAGGTGCATGAACAACGCAAAAATTAGAAACACTGGAATGACAGGGGAGGGAAAGCCATCCTTTGGGGATTCAGCGAGCAGGAACTGCTGCTCCGGGGCCGAGGCCAGTTGCTCCACTGAGAGAAATGGTTGCCAGCACCCTCCGGCAACCCCGATAATTGGTGCTGTAGCCTGCTTGGACTCCGGGGCTGCCAAAGGTGCAGGTGGCTCTTGAAGCTGCTGACAGGGAGTGAGAGCTCTGTGTATATCCTCCACTGGCTCTGACAGGGCAAGGGGCATCAGGGGCCCTTCAGGGACCTCCATAGCTAGTGCTGCAGCGTGCGCGGGCGCCCAGGCTGCCATAGATGCCAGTGGCTCTTGCAGCGCATGACCGTTCATCAGGGCTGTGAGTGTAACCTCCGTTGGCTCTGACAGGGCAGGTGGCATCAGGGGCCCTTCAGGGACCTCCATAGCTAGTGCTGCAGCGTGCGCGGGCGCCCAGGCTGCCATAGATGCCAGTGGCTCTTGCAGCTCATGACCGTTCGTCAGAGCTGTGAGTGTAACCTCCGTTGGCTCTGACAGGACAGGTGGCATCAGGGGCCCTTCAGGGACCTCCATAGCTAGTGCTGCAGTGTGCGCGGGCACCGAGGCTGCACAAGGTGCAGGGGGGTCTTCAAGCTCCCGACAGGGAGTCAGAGCTGTGAGTATATCCTGCCGTGGCTCTGAAATGGGAGGTGTCATCACGGGTTCTTCAGGGACCTCCATGGCTGGTGCTGGGGCCTGCTGAGGCTCCTGGCTTTTCAAAGGCGCAGGTGACTCTTGCACGTCCTCAGGGTGGATCAGAGCTCTGACCACCAGCTGCACTGGGCCCGACATGGCAGGTGACGTCCCTGCTCTTTTGAGTTGCTGAGCTCCAGCAACAGTGTTGGGATTTTCCAGCTCAGGCTCTGAAGCTGCAGCAGGCACCACAGTGGGAGCTGGGACTAGCTTTCGGCGCGGTTCCGGATCTCGCTCTGGGGCTGCTGCTGTCGCTCCAAGAAGAGAAAGTATGGTCATCATGATTGTCTTTCCATGTCCCTTCCAAATGAAGGCAACTTTGCCCACCACTCAATATTGTTTGAGTCTAAGAACCCGTCCCTGGGTGGTCTCCCCAAACTGTAGCCCATGGGGACAGTGATCTGAGACCACTCCTTGCTCCCAGCCACACTGCAGTCTGTGGAGGCTTGCTCTGTGTGGCCCACTCTCTCCCCTCCACAGCCCTCCATCAGTCACCCCCAGTCCTCCTCACCCCCAGCCTCCGGCTCAGCGGGCTCGAGGTGTCGCAGCCGAGAGAGGAGGAGCCAGGCACGTTGCTCCAGGTCTGAGCCTGGCACGTTGAGCCCTACGTATGCCAGTAGTGTCTTTAGGCAGGGAAATTCTGGGGGCTGGAAGAAATCTTCAGGGTAGTGGCCCAGCCAGGTGCCCAGGATGGAGGAGATGGCCCTGGGGACAGACAGGTGGGCAGAGGAGTCAGAGGACAGGGCACCTCCCACACAGATGCCCCAGGGAACCCCTGTGGGAACCTGGGCCCCTGGGTCCCCGGCTCCCGGCTGTCAGAGCCCATTCCTACTCCATGTCCACCTTTGGGCTGACCCAAAGCCTCTGTGAGTGGGAGCCCTTGACCCCTGGTGTGACCATTTTTGTCCTCCAAGCGGAAGCTGGATGCCCTGCTCAGTCTCCCTGCCCACTTGCCGTGTGACTTCCACTGCATGTGGGCAGGGAGGGGTGGCGTGTCTGCCGTGGTGTTTGCCCTCAGGGCACACTAGTGCTCTGTGACTGTCCAACCAAGGAGGGAACAAAGGGACTCTGTCCCATCCCTGGCCTTCCCAGGACCCTCCCGATACCTCCCACTTCCCCTCCCGTGCCTACGTGCTGCCTCGTTCAGTAGGTGCCAGGAAAGGGTGTCCTTCCGTGGACGCTAATCTCCCACTGGGTGGGGGACGTCCAGTCCCCGAGCTCTCCCTGGGTCTCCTGAGTACCTGCTGAGCACCCAGTGTCGACGTTCCACCAGATGTGTGGAAGCCATGCCCTTTGTTCTGGGTCCCAGGATTGGGGTAGAGACAGGGCTGGGAGGCGGCGGGGATGGGGAATGACTCTGTTAGGGGCTGAGGCTGCCCTCCAGCCCCCTCTGCTCTCCCACAGTGCCCACAGCCCACCCAGGGCTCCTCAGGACCCCTTTCCTCTTCTGCAGAAGCAGCCCTCAGACCTGGACCCTCTCACAGGAATTGCAGATGTGTGGGATGAGGGTCCAGCAGCCCCCAGAACACAGTCCCCTCACTGCCCTCTCGAAGAAGGAAGGGCCCTCTGCATTAGCCAAAGCTCACTCACATGCCCCGCTGCTCGCGGGCTCCGCCGATCTCGTCCCAGGAAGAGAGGACGCATCCGTAGCTAGAGGAGGCCAGAGGGGTGGGGGGGCGATCAGATGAAATGCCCTGTTACCCCCTCCCTCTCATCATACCTAGGGTCACTGTCTGCCGACTAGAATGGAGCGCTAACCGTAACCCTAGATCGGCCACCAAGGGGCCCCTCCCAAGGGATCTGGCGCCGCAACGCCAGGGATTGGGGACCCCCGAGCCCCATTGCCGCACTCACACTGCCACCCCGCCACCACCTGGGCCGCTAGGGGCGCCACCGGTCATTCAGGGCGGGAGAAGGGGCAGGGCCCTCCGAGCCCCCTTCGACCTTCGAAGGCCCCTCGCCCCAAAACGCTTGGGCCCACGCTCCCGCTCGCCAGCGCCCTCACCTCGGCCCGCTCCTCCGCTCGCCGCGCAGCTGGAGAAGCAGGCATGCTGGCCTCCTGGGGGCTAACCCTAACCCTAGGTAGGCCCTCGAGGGGCCTATTCAAGGGGCCTGGCGCCGCAACACCGGGGATTGGGGACCCCCGAGCCCCAGCGCCGGACTCACCCTGCTGCCCCACCGCCACTTGGGCCGCTAGGGGTGCGGCCGGTCATTCAGGGCGGGAGAACGGGCAGGGTCCTCCGAGCCCCCGATTACCTTCGAAGGCCCCCTGGGCCAAAACGCTTGGGCTCACGCTCGCCTCGACAGTGCCCTCACCTCGACCCGCCCCTCCACTCGACGCAGAGCAGGCGGATCAGGCCTGCTGGCCTCCTTGGTGCTAACCCTCACTCTAGGTCGGCCCCCGGGGGGCCCCTCCCAAGGGGCCTGGCACCCAAATGCCTGCGATTGAAGACCCCCGAGCCCCAGCGCCGAGCTCTCTGTGCCGCCCCACCGCCACCCGGGCCACTAGTGGTACCGCTGGTCATTCAGGGCCGGAGAACGGGCAGGGCCCTCCGAGCCTCCTGGGACCTTCGAAGGCCCCTGGAGCCAAAACGCTAGGGCCCACGCTCCCCCTCGTGAGCGCAATCACCTCGGCCCGCCCCTCCGCTCGCCGCACCGCTGGCGGATCGTGCCTGCCGGCCTCCTTGGGGCTAACACTAACCCTAGGTCGGTCCCCGAGGGGCACCTCACAACTGGTCTGGCGTAGCAACACCGGGGATTGGGGACCCCGGAGCCCCAGCGCTGGAATCACGCTGCTGCCCCGCCGCCACCCTGCGCTCGGGGCGCCGCCGGTCATTCAGGGCGGGAGTACGGGCAGGGCCCTCCGAGCCCCCGAAGACCTTCGAAGGCCCCCCCCCCCGCGCCAAAACGCTTGGGCCCACGCTCCCGCTCTCCAGAGCCCTCACCTCAGCCCACCCCTCCGCTCGCTGCACAGCCGGCGGATCAGGGCTGCCGGCCTCATAGGGGCTAACCCTAACCCTAGGTTGGCCCCTGAGGGGCCTATCCCAAGGGGTTTCGCACCAAAACGCCAGGGATTGGGGACCCTTGAGCTCCAGCGCCGGATTCACCGTGCCGCCCCGCCGCCACCCGGGCTGCTAGGGGCGCCCCCGGTCATTCAGGGCGGGAGAACGGGCTGGGCCCTCTGAGCCCACAGCAAACTTCGAAGGCCCCCCGTGCAAAAACGCTTGGGCCCAAGCTCGCTCGCCAGCACCTTCATGTCGGCCCGCCCCTCTGCTTGCGGCACACCCGGCGGATCCGGCCTGCCGTCCTCCTGGGGCTAACCCTCACTCTAGGTCGGCCCCCGGGGGGCCCCTCCCAAGGGGCCTGGCGCCCAAACGCCGGGGATTGGGGAACCAAGACGGAGCGCCGGACTTTACCCGCAGCCCCATGAGGTCTTGGGCCGCCATGCCGGGGATCCTGGATGTCGTAGCCGCAGGGCCGGACTCACCCTGCAGCCCCCTGGCACCCGGGCTGCTAGGGGCGCCGCCGGTCATTCAGGCAGGAGAAGGGGCAGGGCCCTCTGAGCCCCCGACCTCCTTCGAAGGCCCCCGCGCCAAAACCTGTGGGCCCGCGGTCCCGCTCGCCAGCTCCGTCCCCTCGGCCCGCCCCACCGCGCACCACACAGCCAGGGGATTGGGCCTGACGGCCTCCTGGGGGCTAACGCAAACCCTAGGTGGGTCCCCAAGGGGCCCATCCCAAGAGGCTTGGCGCCCCAACGCCGGGGATTGGGAACCTCCAAAGCCCAGCGCTGGACTCACCCTGCAGCCCCCCGCCACCCGGGCCGCTTGGGGCGCCGCCGGTCATTCAGGGCGGGAGAACAGGTAGGGCCCTCCGAGGCCCCGGCGAGCTTCGAAGTCCCCCTGCGCCAAAACACTTGGGCCCACGCTCCCGCTCTCCAGCGCCCTCCCCTCGGCCCGCCCCCCTGCTCCCCACAGCGCCAATGGATCCTGCCTGCCGGCCTCCTGGGGGCTAATCCTAACCCTAGTTCGGCCCCCAAGGGGCCCCTCCCAAGGGGCCTGGCACCGCAACCCCGGGGATTGGGACCCCCGAGCCCCAGCGCTGGACTCACCCTCCGCCCCACCGCCACCCAGGCCGTTATTGGCGCTGCCGACCATTCAGAGCGGGAGAACGTGCAGGGCACTCCGAGCCCATGACGACATTCGAAGGCCCCCCCCACCAAAATGCTTGGGCCCACGCTCCAACTCCTCAGCGCCCTCAGCTCGGCCTGCCCCTCCGCTCGCCTCACATCCAGCAGATAGGGCTTGCCGGCCTCCTGGGGGCTAACCCTAACTCTAGGTGGGCTCCTTAGGGGCCCCTCGCAAGGGGCCTGGCGCCCCAACGCCTGGGATTGGGGACCCAAGACCCAGCGCTGGACTCACCCTCCGCCCCACCGCCACCCGGGCCGTTATTGGCGCAGCCGGTCATTCAGGCGGTAAAAGGGGCAGGGCCCTACAAGCCCCTGACGACCTTCGAAGGCCCCTCCCGCGCCAAAACCTGTGGGCCCACGGTCCCGCTTGCCAGCTCCCTCCCCTGGCCCGCCTCAACAGGCGCTACACAGCCAGGGGATTGGGCCTGATGGCCTCCTGGGGGCTAACCCAAACCGTAGGTGGGTCCCCGAGGAGCCCATCCCAAGGTGCTTGGCATCCCAACGAGAGGGACTGGGGACCCGAGACCCAGCGCCGGATTCACCCTGCAGCCCCCCACCCCCTGGGCCGTTAGGGGGCCCGCCGGTTATTCAGGGGGGGAGAACGGGCAGGGCCCTCTGAGCCCCCAGCGACCTTCGAAGGCCCCCTGCACCAAAATGTTTGGGCCCAGGCTTCTGCTCGCCAGCGCCCTCACTCCGCCCGCCCCTCCACTTGCTGCACAGCCGGCATTTCGGGCCTGCCGGCATCCTGCTTGCTAACCCTAACCCTAGGTCAGTCCCCTAGAGGCCCCTGACAAGGGGCCTGGGGCTGCAACGCTGGGGATTGGGGACCCACCAGCCCCAGGGCCAAACTAACACTGCTGCCCCTCCACCACCTGGGCCACTAGGGGCGCTGCCGCTCATTCAGGGCAGGAAAACTTACAGGGCCCTCCCAGCCCCCCCGACCGTCCATGCACCCGCTCCCCAAAGCGCTTGGGCCCACGTTGCCACTAGTCAGCGCCCTCACCTCAACCCGCCCCTCCGCTCGAATAACAGCAGGCCGATCGGACCTGCCTTACTCCTGGAGGCTAATCCTAACCCTAGGTCGGTCTCCGAAGGGCCCATCCCAAGGGGCTTGGCGCCCCAACGCTGGGGATTGGGAACCTCCGAACCCCAGCGCTGGACTCACCCTGCAGCCCCCGCCACCTGGAACGCTAGGGGCGCCGCAAGTCATTCAGGCTCGAGAACGGGTAGGGCCCTCCGAGCCTCTGGCGAGCTTCGAAGGCTCCCTGCGCCAAAACACTTGTGCCCACGCTCCCACTCACCAGCGCCCTCCCCTCGGCCCGCCCCTCCCCCGCCACACCTCCCATGGATCCTGCCTGCCCGCCTCCTCAGGGCTAATCCTAACCCTAGGTGGGCCCCCAAGGGGCTCCTCCCAAGGGGCCTGGCACCACAATGCCAGAGATTGGGGACCCCCGCCCCAGCGCTGGACTCACCCTCCGCCACACCGCCACCCGGGCCTTTATTGGCACCGCTGGTCATTCAGGGCGGGAGAATGTGCAGGGCACACTGAGCCCCTGGCGCATTTCGAAGGCCCCCACGCCAAACTCTTGGGCCCCCGCTCCCACTCCTCAACGCCCTCAGCTCGGCCTGCCCCTCCGCTCACTGCACATCCAGCAGATCGGGCTTGCAGGCCTCCTGGGGATTAATCCTAACTCTAGGTGGGCTCCTTAGGGGCCCCTCGCAAGGGGCCTGGCGCCCCAACGCCTGGGATTGGGGACCCGAGACCCAGCGCTGGACTCACCCTCCGCCCCACCGCCACCCGGGCCGTTATTGGCGCCGCCTGTCATCAGGGCGGCAGAACGGGCAGGGCCCTCTGAGACCCCAGCGACCTTGGAAGGCCCCAGGCGCCAAAATGTTTGGGCCCAGGCTCCGGCTCACCAGCGCCCTCACTCCGCCCGCCCCTCCACTCGCCGCACAGCTGGCATTTCGGGCCTGCCGGCATCCTGCTTGCTAACCCTAACCCTAGGTCAGTCCTCCAGAGGCCCCTGACAAGGGGCCCGGGGATGCAACGGTGGGGATTGGGGACCCCAGTGCCCCAGGGCCGGACTAACACTGTTACCCCTCCACCACCTGGGCCACTAGGGGTGCTGTCGCTCATTCCCAGCGGGAGAACGGGCAGGGCCCTCCAAGCCCCCTTCCACATTCGATGGCCCCCTGCCCCACAGCGCTTGGGCCCACGTTCCCACTAGTCAGCGCCCTCACCTCAACCCGCCCCTCCGCTCGAAACACAGCAGCCGGATCGGACCTGCCGGCCTCCTGGGGGCTAACCATACCCCTTGGTCGGTTCCCGAGGGGCCCCTCCCAAGGGGCCATGCGCCGCCATGCCTGGGATCCTAGACATCCTACCCCAGGGCCGGACTCACCCTGCAGCCACCCGCCACCCGGGCCGCTAGGAGCGCCGCCGGTCATTCAGGCGGTAGAAGAGGCAGGGCCCTACAAGCTCCTGACGACCTTCGAAGGCCCCCCCGCGCCAAAACCTGTGGGCCCACGGTCCCGCTCGCCAGCTCCCTCCCCAGGCCCGAAGGAACGCGCGCTACACAGCCAGGAGATTGGGCCTGATGGCCTCCTGGGGGCTAAGCCAAACCCTAGGTGGGTCCCCGAGGGGCCCATCCCAAGGTGCCTGGCGTCCCAACGCCAGGGACTGGGGACCCGAGACCCAGCACCGGATTCACCCTGCAGCCCCCCACCCCCTGGGCCGCTAGGGGGCCCGCCGGTTAATCAGGGGGGGAGAACGGGCAGGGCCCTCTGAGCCCCCAGCGACCTTCGAAGGCCCCCCGTGCCAAAATGTTTGGGCCCAGGCTTCTGCTCGCCAGCGCCCTCACTCCGCCCGCCCCTCCACTCGCCGCACAGCCGGCATTTCGGGCCTGCCGGCATCCTGCTTGCTAACCCTAACCCTAGGTCAGTCCCCGAGAGGCCCCTGACAAGGGGCCTGGGGCTGCAACGCTGGGGATTGGGGACCCCCGAGCCCCAGGGCCAAACTAACACTGCTGCCCCTCCACCACCTGGGCCACTAGGGGCGCTGCCGCTCATTCGGGGCAGGGGAACTCACAGGGCCCTCCCAACCCCCCCGACCGTCCATGCACCCGTTGCCCAAAGCGCCTGGGCCCACGTTGCCACTAGTCAGCGCCCTCACCTCAACCCGCCCCTCCGCTCGAAACACAGCAGGCAGATCGGACCTGCCATACTCCTGGAGGCTAATCCTAACCCTAGGTCGGTCTCCGAAGGGCCCATCCCAAGGGGCTTGGCGCCCCAACGCTCGGGATTGGGAACCTCTGAACCCCAGCACTGGACTCACCCTGCAGCCCCCCGCCACCCGGGCCGCTAGCGGCGCCGCCAGTCATTCAGGGTCGAACGGGTAGGGCCCTCTGAGCCCCTGACGACATTCGAAGGCCCCCAGCACCAAAACGCTTGGGCCCACGCTCCCACTCCTCAGCGCCCTCAGCTCGGCCTGCCCCTCCGCTCGCCGCACATCCTGCAGATCGGGCTTGCCGGCCTCCTGGGGGCTAACCCTAACTCTAGGTGGGCTCCTGAGGGGCACCTCCCAAAGGGCCTGGCGCCCAAACTCCGGGGCCTGGGGACCCGAGACGGAGCGCGGGACTGTACCCGCAGCCCCCCGCCACCTGGGCCGCTAGGGGCGCCGCCGGTCATTCAGGTGGGAGAACGGGCAGGGCCCTCCGAGTCCCCGCCCACCTTCGATGGCCCCCCCCGCCCCAAAGCGCTTGGGCCCACGTTGCCACTAGTCAGCGCCCTCACCTCAACCCGCCCCTCTGCTCGAAACACAGCAAGCGGATTGGACCTGCCGGCCTCCTGGGGGCTAAGCTGAACCCTAGGTGGGTCCCCGAGGGGCCCCTCCCAAGGGGCTTGGCGACCCAACGCTGGGGATTGGGAACCACTGAACCCCAGCGGTGGAATCAGCCTGCAGCCCCCCGCCACTCTGGCCGCTAGGGGCGCCGCCGGTCATTCAGGCGGGAGAAGGAGCAGGGCCCTCCTAGCCCCTGATGAACTTCGAAGGCCCCTGCGCCAAAACGGTTGGGCCCACGCTCCCACTCCTCAGCGCCCTCAGCTCGGCCTACCCCTCTGCTCACCGCACATCCAGCAGGTCGGGTTTGCCGGACTCACGGGGGCTAACACTAAGTCTAGGTGGGCTCCTGAGGGGCCCCACCCAAGGGGCCCGGCGCCTCAGCGCCAGAGATTGGGGACCCGAGACCCAGCGCCGGACTCACCCTGCAGCCCCCCGCCACCTGAGCCTCTAGGGGGCCCACCGGTCATACAGGGCGGGAGAACGGGCAGGGCTCTCTGAGCTCCTGGCTACCTTCGAAGGACCCCCCGCCAAATGTTTGAGCCCAGGCTCCCGCTCGCCAGCGCCCTCATTCGGCCCGCCCCTCCACTCGCTGCACAGCGGGCATTTCGGGCCTGCCGGCATCCGGCTTGGTAACCCTGACCCTAGGTCAGTCCCTGAGAGGCCCCTTTCAAAGGGCCTGGGGCTGCAACACTGGGGATTGGGGACCCCCGAGCCCCAGAGACAGACTAACACTGCTGCCCCTCCACCACCTGGGCACTAGGGGCGCTGCCGCTCATTCAGGGCGGCAGAAGGGGCAGGGACCTCTGAGCCCCCGCTGCCCTCGACGGCCCCCCGCCCCAAAGCGCTTGGGCCCACGTTCCCACTAGTCAGCGCCCTCACCTCAACCTGCCCCTCCGCTCGAAACACAGCAGGCGGATCGGACCTGCCGGCCTCCTGGGTGCTAACCCTAACCCTAGGTCGGTCCTCGAGGGGCCCCTCCCAAGGGGCCTTGCGTAGCCACGCCAGGGATCCTGGACGTCCTAGCCCCAGGGTCGGACACACCCTGCAG
This sequence comes from Ursus americanus, assembly GCF_024610735.1. NCBI lineage: Eukaryota > Metazoa > Chordata > Mammalia > Carnivora > Ursidae > Ursus > Ursus americanus. The sequence goes on from NC_142146.1 coordinate 63,621, forward strand.
CCCCCGCCACCGGGGCCGCTAGGGGCGACGCCGGTCATTCAGGTGGGAGAAGGGGCAGGGCCCTCCTAGCCCCTGAGGATCTTCGAAGGCCCCCACGCCAAAACCTGTGGGCCCATGGTCTCGCTCGCCAGCTCCGTCCCCTCGGCCCACCCCACCTTGCGCCACACAGCCAGGGGATTGGGCCTGACGGACTCCTGGGGGCTAACGCAAACCCTAGGTGGGTCCCCGAGGGGCCCATCCAAAGGGGCTTGGCGCCCCAACGCCGGGGATTGGGAACCTCCAAAGCCCAGCGCTGGACACCCTGCAGCCACCCGCCACCCACCCGGGCCGCTTCAGGTGCCGCCGGTTATTCAGGGCGGGAGAACAGGTAGGGCCCTCCGAGCCCCCGGCGAGCTTCGAAGGCCCCCTCTGCCAAAACACTTGGGCCCACGCTCCCGCTCTCCAGCGAAATCCCCTCGGCCAGCCCCCCTGCTCGCCACAGCGCCGGTGGATCCTGCCTGCCGGCCTCCTGGGGGCTAATCCTAACCCTAGTTCGGCCCCCAAGGGGCCCCTCCCAAGGGGCCTGGCACTGCAACACTGAGGATTGGGACCCCCGAGCCCCAGCGCTGGACTCACCCTCCGCCCCACCGCCACCCAGGCCGTTATTGGCGCCGCCGATCATTCAGAGCGGGAGAACGTGCAGGGCATTCCGAGCCCCTGACGACATTGGAAGGCCCCCCGCGCCAAAACGCTTGGGCCCACGCTCCCACTCCTCAGCACCCTCAGCTCGGCCTGCCCCTCCGCTCGCCGCACATCCAGCAGATAGGGCTTGCCGGCCTCCTGGGGGCTAACCCTAACTCTAGGTGGGCTCCTGAGGGGCCCCTCCCAAAGGGCCTGGCGCCCAAACGACGGGGATTGGGGACCCGAGACGGAGCGCTGGACTTTACCCATAGCCCCCCGCCACCTGGGCTGCTAGGGGCGCCGCCCGTCAGTCAGGCGGGAGAAGGGGCAGGGCCCTCCGAGCCCCCGCCCACCTTCGATGGCCCCCCCCCACCCCAAAGCGCTGGGGCCCACGTTCCCACTTGTCAGCGCCCTCACCTCAACCCGCCCCTCCGCTGGAAACACAGCAGGCGGATCGGACCTGCCTTACTCCTGGAGGCTAATCCTAACCCTAGGTCGGTCCCCGAAGGGCCCATCCCAAGGGGCTTGGCGCCCCAACGCTGGGGATTGGGAACCTCCGAATCCCAGCGCTGGACTCACCCTCCGCCCCACCGCCACCCGGGCCGTTATTGGCGCCGCCTGTCATCAGGGCGGCAGAACGGGCAGGGACCTCTGAGCCACCAGCGACCTTGGAAGGCCCCAGGCACCAAAATGTTTGGGCCCAGGGTCCTGCTCGCCAGCGCCCTCACTCTGCCCGCCCCTCCACTCGCCGCACAGCCGGCATTTCGGGCCTGCCGGCATCCTGCTTGCTAACCCTAACCCTAAGTCAGTCCCCGAGAGGCCCCTGACAAGGGGCCTGGGGCTGCAACGCTGGGGATTGGGGACCCTCGAGCCCCAGGGCCAAACTAACACTACTCCCCCTCCACCACCTGGGCCACTAGGGGCACTGCCGCTCATTCAGGGCAGCAGAACATACAGGGCCCTCCCAGCTCCCCGGACCGACGATGCACAAGCTCCCATAGCGCTTGGGCCCACGTTCCCACTAGTCAGCGCCCTCACCTCAACCCGCCCCTCCGCTCGAAACACAGCAGCCGGATCGGACCTGCCGGCCTCCTGGGGGATAACCCTAACCCTAGGTCGGTTCCCGAGGGGCCCCTCCCACAGGGCCTTGCGCCGCCATGCCCGGGATCCTGGACGTCCTACCCCAGGGCCGGACTCACCCTGCAGCCACCCGCCACCCGGGGCCGCTAGGAGCGCCGCCGGTCATTCAGGCGGTAGAAGGGCCAGGGTCCTACAAGCCCCTGAAGACCTTCGAAGGCCGCCCCAGCGCCAAAACCTGTGGGCCCACGGTCCCGCTCGCCAGCTCCCTCCCCTGGCCCGCCACAATGCGCCCTACACAGCCAGGGCATTGGGCCTGATGGTCTCCTGGGGGCTAAGCCTAACCCTAGGTGGGTCCCCGAGGGGCCCATCCCAAGGTGCTTGGCGCCCCAACGCCAGGGATTGGGGACCCGAGACCCAGCGCCGGATTCACCCTGCAGCCCCCCACCCCCGGGGCCGCTAGGGGGCCCGCCGGTTATTCAGGGGGGGAGAACAGGCAGGGCCCTCGGAGCCCCCAGCGACCTTCTAAGGCCCCCGCGCCAAAATGTTTGGGCCCAGGCTTCCGCTCGCCAGCGCCCTCACTCTGTCCGCCCCTACACTCACAGCACAGCCGGCATTTCGGGCCTGCCGGCATCCTGCTTGCTAACCCTAACCCTAGGTCAGTCCCCGAGAGGCCCCTGACAAGGGGCCCGGGGATGCAACGGTGGGGATTGGGGACCCCAGTGCCCCAGGGCCAGACTAACACTGTTGCCCCTCCACCACCTGGGCCACTAGGGGCGCTGCCGCTCATTCCCGGCGGGAGAAAGGGCAGGGCCCTCCAAGCCCCCTTCCACATTCGATGGCCCCCTGCCCCACAGCGCTTGGGCCCACGTTCCCACTAGTCAGCGCCCTCACCTCAACCCGCCCCTCCGCTCGAAACACAGCAGCCGGATCGGACCTGCCGGCCTCCTGGGGGCTAACATTTACCCTAGGTCGGTTCCCGAGGGCCCCCTCCCAAGGGGCCTTGCGCCGCCATGCCCGGGATCCTGGACGTCCTAGCCCCAGGGCCGGACTCACCCTGCAGCCACCCGCCACCCGGGCCGCTAGGAGCGCCGCCGGTCATTCAGGCGGTAGAAGGGCCAGGGTCCTACAAGCCCCTGAAGACCTTCAAAGGCCGCCCCAGCGCCAAAACCTGTGGGCCCAATGTCCCGCTCGCCAGCTCCCTCCTCTGGCCCGCCGCAACGTGCGCTACACAGACAGGGGATTGGGCCTGATGGCCTCCTGGGGGCTAAGCCAAACCCTAGGTGGGTCCCCGAGGGGCCCATCCAAAGGTGCTTGGCGCCCCAACGCCAGGGATTGGGGACCCGAGACCCAGCGCCGGATTCACCCTGCAGCCCCCCACCCCCGGGGCCGCTAGGGGGCCCGCCGGTTAATCAGGGGGGGAGAACGGGCAGGGCCCTCTGAGCACCCAGGACTTTGGAAGCCCCCAGCGCCAAAATGTTTGGGCCCAGGCTTCTGCTCGCCAGCGCCCTCACTCCGCCCGCCCCTCACTTGCCACACAGCAGGCATTTCGGGCCTGCCGGCATCCTGCTTGCTAACCCTAACCCTAGGTCAGTCCCCGCGAGGCCCCTGACAAGGAACCCAGGGATGCAACGCTGGGGATTGGGGACCCCCAAGCCCCAGGGCCAGACTAACACTGCTGCCTTCCACCACCTGGGCCACTAGGCGCGCGGCCGCTCATTCAGGGCAACAGAACATACAGGGCCCTCCTAGCCCCCCGACCGACGATGCACCCGCTCCCCAAAGCGCTTGGGCCCACGTTGCCACTAGTCAGCGCCCTCACCTCAACCCGCCCCTCCGCTCAAAACACAGCAGGCGGATCGGACCTGCCTTACTCCTGGAGGCTAATCCTAACCCTAGGTCGGTCCCCGAAGGGCCCATCCCAAGGGGCTTGGCGCCCCAACGCTGGGGATTGGGAACCTCCGAACCCCAGCGCTGGACTCACCCTGCAGCCCCCTGCCACCCGGGCCGCTACGGGCGCCGCCAGTCATTCAGGCTCGAGAATGGGTAGGGCCCTCGGAGCCCCTGGCGAGCTTCCAAGGCCGCCTGCGCCAAAACACTTGAGTCCACGCTCCCACTCACCAGCGCCCTCCCCTCGGCCCGCCCCTCCCCCGCCACAGCGCCCATGGATCCTGCCTGCCGGCCTCCTCGGGGCTAATCCTAACCCTAGGTCGGCCCCCAAGGGGCCCCTCCCAAGGGGCCTGGCACCGCAATGCCAGGGATTGGGGACCCCCGCCCCAGCGCTGGACTCACCCTCCGCCCCACCGCCACCCGGGCCTTTATTGGCGCCGCTGGTCATTCAGGGCGGGAGAATGTGCAGGGCACACCGAGCCCCTGGCGCATTTCGAAGGCCCCCACGCCAAACTCTTGGGCCCCCGCTCCCACTCCTCAACGCGCTCAGCTCGGCCTGCCCCTCCGCTCGCTGCACATCCAGCAGATCGGGCTTGCCGGCCTCCTGGGGGCTAACCCTAACTCTAGGTGGGCTCCTTATGGGCCCCTCACAAGGGGCCTGGTGCCCCAACGCCTGGGATTGGGGACCTGAGACCCAGCGCTGGACTCACCCTCCGCCCCACCGCCACCCGGGCCGTTATTGGCGCTGCCTGTCATCAGGGCGGCAGAACGGGCAGGGCCCTCTGAGCCACCATCGACCTTGGAAGGCCCCAGGCGCCAAAATGTTTGGGCCCAGGCTACTGCTCGCAGCGCCCTCACTCCGCCCACCCCTCCACTCGCCGCACAGCCGGCATTTTGGGCATGCCAGCATCCTGCTTGCTAACCCTAACCCTAGGTCAGTCCCCGAGAGGCCCATTACAAGGGGCCTGGGGCTGCAACGCTGGGGATTGGGGAACCCAGTGCCCCCGGTCCGGACTAACACTGTTGCCCCTCCACCACCTGGGCCACTAGAGGCGCTGCCGCTCATTCCTGGCGGGAGAACAGGCAGGGCCCTCCAAGCCCCCTTCCACATTCCATGGCCCCCTGCCCCAAAGCGCTTGGGCCCACGTTCCCACTAGTCAGCGCCCTCACCTCAACCCGCCCCTCCGCTCGAAACACAGCAGCCGGATCAGACCTGCCGGCCTCCTGGGGGCTAACCCTAACCCTAGGTCGGTTCCCGAGGGGCCCCTCCCAAGGGGCCTGGCACCGCAATGCCAGGGATTGGGGACCCCCGCCCCATCGCTGGACTCACCCTCCGCCACACCGCCACCCGGGCCTTTATTGGCGCCGCTGCTCATTCAGGGCGGGAGAATGTGCAGGGCACACCGAGCCCCTGGCGCATTTCGAAGGCCCCCACGCCAAACTCTTGGGCCCCCGCTCCCACTCCTCAACGCCCTCAGCTCGGCCTGCCCCTCCGCTCGCTGCACATGCAGCAGATCGGGCTTGCCGGCCTCCTGGGGGCTAACCCTAACTCTAGGTGGGCTCCTTAGGGGCCCCTCGCAAGGGGCCTGGTGCCCCAACGCCTGGGATTGGGGACCCGAGACCCAGCGCTGGACTCACCCTCCGCCCCACCGCCACCCGGGCCGTTATTGGCGCCGCCTGTCATCAGGGCGGCAGAACAGGCAGGGCCCTCCGAGCCCCCTTCCACATTTGATGGCCCCCGGCCCCAGGCGCTTGGGCCCACGTTGCCACTAGTCAGCGCCCTCAATTCAACCCGCCCCTCCGCTGGAAACACAGCAAGCAGATTGCACCTGCCGGCCGCATGGGGGCTAACGTGAACCCTAGGTTGGTCCCCGATGGGACCCTCCCAAGGGGCTTGGCAACCCAAAGCCGGGGATTGGGAACCACTGAACCCCAGCGGTGGAATCACCCTGCAGGCCCCCGCCACTCCGGCCGCTAGGGGCGCCGCCGTTCATTCAAGCGGGAGAGGGAGCAGGGCCCTCCTAGACCCTGATGACCTTCGAAGGCCCCTGCGCCAAAATGGTTGGGCCCTTGCTCCCACTCCTCAGCGCCCTCAGCTCGGCCTACCCCTCTGATCGCCGCACATCCAGCAGGTCGGGCTTGCCGGCCTCCCGGGGGCTAACACTAACTCTAGGTGAGTTCCTGAGGGGCCCCACCCAAGGGCCCGGCGCCGCAGCGGCGGAGGTTGGGGACCAGAGACCCAGCGCCGGACTCACCCTGCAGCCCCCCGCCACCTGGGCCTCTAGGGGGCCCACCGGTCATACAGGGCGGGAGAACGGGCAGGGCACTCTGAGCTCCCGGCTACCTTCGAAGGACCCCTCGCCAAATGTTTGGCCCCAGGCTTCCGCTCGCCGGCGCCCTCATTCGGCCCGCCCCTCCACTCGCTGCACAGCGTTCATTTCGGGCCTGCGGGCATCTTGCTTGCTAACCCTGACCCTAGGTAGTCCCCGAGAGGCCCCAGACAAGGGGCCTGGGGCTGCAACACTGGGGATTGGGGACCCCCGAGCCCCAGGGCCAGACTAACACTGCTGCCCCTCCACCACCTGGGCACTAGGGGCGCTGCCGCTCATTCCCGGCGGGAGAACGGGCAGGGCCCTCCGGCACCCGCCGACCTTCGATGGCCCCCCCCCGCCCCAAAGCGCTTGGGCCCACGTTCCCTCTAGTCAGCGCCCTCACCTCAACCTGCCCCACCGCTCCAAACACAGCAGGCGGATTGGACCTGCCGGCCTCCTGGGGGCTAACCCTAACCCCAGGTCAGTCCCCGAGGGTCCCCTCCGAAGGGGCCTTGCGCAGCCACGCCCGGGATCCTGGACGTCCTAGCCCCAGGGCCGGACACACCCTGAAGCCCCCGCCACCAGGGCCTCTAGGGGCGCCGCCGGTCATTCAGGCGGGAGAACGGGCAGGGCCCTACTAGCCCCTGAGGCTCTTCGAAGGCCCCCACGCCAAAACCTGTGGGCCCACGGTCCCGCTTGCCAGCTCCGTCCCCTCGGCCCACCCCTCCGCGCGCCACACAGCCAGGGGATTGGGCCTGACGGCCTCCTGGGGGCTCACGCAAACCCTAGGTGGGTCCCCAAGGGGACCATCCCAAGGGGTTTGGCGCCCCAACGCCGGGAATTGGGAACCTCCAAACCCTAGCGCTGGACTCACCCTGCAGCCCCACGCCACCAGGGCCACTAGGAGCGCTGCCGGTCATTAAGGGGGGGAGAACGGGTAAGGCCCTTCGAATTCCCGGGGAGCTTCGAAGGCCCCTGCGCCTAAACACTTGGGCCCACGCTCCGCTCTCCAGTGCCCTCCCTTCCGGCCGCCCCCTCCCCGCTCGCCACACCGTCCCTGGATCCTGCCTGCCGGCCTCCTGGGGGCTAATCCTAACCCTTGTTCGGCTCCGAGGGGCCACTCCCAAGGGGCCTGGCACCGCAACGCCGGGGATTGGGACCCCCGAGCCCCAGCGCTGGACTCACCCTCTGCCCCACCGCCACCCAGGCCGTTATTGGCGCCGCCGGTCATTCAGAGTGGGAGAACGTGCAGGCACTCCGAGCCCCTGACGACTTTCGAAGGCCCCCCGCGCCAAAACGCTTGGGCCCACGTTCCCACTCTTCAGCGCCCTCAGCTCGGCCTGCCCCTCCGTTCGCCGCACCTCCAGCAGATCGGGCTTGCGGGAGTCCTGGGGGCTAACCCTAACTCTAGGTGGGCTCCTGAGGGGCCCCACCCAAGGGGCCTGGTGCCCCAACGCCGGGGATTGAGGACCCGAGACCAAGCGCCGGACTTTACCCGCAGCCCCCCGCCACCTGGGCCGCTAGGGGGCCCGCCGGTCATTCAGGGTGTGAGAATGGGCAGGGCCCTCTGTGCCCCAGGCAACCTTCGAAGGCCCCCCCACGCCAAAACGGTTGGGCCTACGCTCCCACTCCTCAGAGCCCTCAGCTCGGCCTACCCCTCTGCTCGCCGCACATCCAGCAGGTCGGGCTTGCCGGCCTCCCGGGGGCTAACACTAACTCTAGGTGGGCTCCTGAGGGGCCCCACACAAGGTGCCTGGCGCCGCAGCGGCGGAGGTTGGGGACCCGAGACCCAGCGCCGGACTCACCCTGCAGCCCCCCGCCACCTGGGCCTCTAGGGGGCCCACCGGTCATACGGGGCGGGAGAAGGGGTAGGGCCCTCCTAGCCCCTGAGGATCTTCGAAGTCCCCCACGCCAAAACCTGTGGGCCCACGGTCCCGCTCGCCAGCTCCGTCCCCTCGGCCCGCCCCACCGCGTGCCACACAGCCAGGGGATTGGGCCTGACGGGCTCCTGGGGGCTAACCCTAACCCTTGTTGGTCCCCGAGGGGCCCCTCCCAAGGGGCCTTGCGCTGCCACGCCCGGGATCCTGGACGTCCTAGCCCCAGGGCCGGACACACCCTGAAGCCCCCGCCACCAGGGCCGCTAGGGGCGCCGCCGGTCATTCAGGCGGGAGAAGGGGCAGGGCCCTCCTAGCCCCTGAGGATCTTCGAAGGCCCCCACGCCAAAACCTGTCGGCCCACGGTCCCGCTCGCCAGCTCTGTCCACTCGGCCCGCCCCACCGCGCGCCACACAGCTAGGGGATTGGGCCTGACGGCCTCCTGGGGGCTAACGCAAACCCTAGGTGGGTCCCCGAGGGGCCCATCCCAAGGATCTTGGCACCCCAACGCTGGGGATTGGGAACCTCCAAACCCCAGCGCTGGACTCACCCTGCAGCCCCCCCGCCAACCGGGCCGCTAGGGGCGCTGCCGGTCATTCAGGGGGGGAGAACAGGTAGGGCCCTCCGAGCCCCCGGCGAGCTTCGAAGGCCCCCTGCGCCAAAACACTTGGGCCCACGCTCCGCTCTCCAGCGCCCTCCCCTCGGCCCGCCCCCCGGCTCGCCACACCGCCGGTGGGTCCTGCCTGCCGGCGTCCTGGGGGCTAATCCTAACCCTAGGTGGGCCCCCGAGGGGCCCCTCCCAAGGGTCCTGGCACCGCAACTCCGGGCACTGGGGACCCCTGAGCCCCAGGGCAAGACTAATACTGCTGCCCCTCCACCACCTGGGCCACTAGGGGCGCTGCCGCTCATTCAGGGCTGGAGAAAGGGCAGGGCCCTCTGAGCCCCCGCCGACCTTCGATGGCCCCCTGCCCCAAAGCGCTTGGGCCCATGTTCCCACTAGTCAGCGCCCTCACCTCAACCGGCCCCCTCCGCTCGAAAGACAGCAGGCGGATCGGACCTGCCGGCCACCTGGGGGTAACCTTAACCCTAGGGCTGTCCCGGAGGGGCCCCTCCCAAGGGGTCTTGCGCGGCCATGCCGGGGATCCTGGACGTCCTAGCCCCAGGGCCGGACTCACCCTGCAGCCCCCTGGCACCCGGGCTGCTAGGGGCGCCGCCGGTTATTCAGGCGGGAGAAGGGGCAGGGCCCTCAGAGCCCCCGACCTCCTTAGAAGGCCCCGCGCCAAAACCTGTGGGCCCACGGTCCCGCTCGCCAGCTCCCTCCCCTCGGTCCGCCCCACCGCGAGCCACACAGCCAGGGGATTGGGCCTGAAGGCCTCCTGGGGGCTAACCCAAACCCTAGGTGGGTCCCCGAGGGGCCCATCCCAAGGGGCTTGGTGCCCCAATGCCGGGGATTGGGAACCTCCAAACCCCAGCGCTGGACTCACCCTGCAGCCCCCCGCCACCCGGGCCGCTTCAGCCGCCGCCGATCATTCAGGCGGGGAGAACGGGTAGGGCCCTCTGAGCCCCTGGGGAGCTTCGAAGGCCCCCTGCGCCAAAACACTTGGGGCCACGCTCCGCTCTCCAGCGCCCTCTCCTCCGGCCGCCCACCCCCCCCCCCCCGCTCGCCACACCGCCCGTGGATCCTTCCTGCCGGCCTCCTGGGGGCTAATTCTAACCTTTGTTCGGCCCCGAAGGGCCACTCCCAAGGGGCCTAGCACCGCAACGCCGGGGATTGGGACTCCCGAGCCCCAGCGCTGGACTCACCCTTTGCCCCACCGCCACCCAGGCCATTATTGGCGCTGCCTATCATTCAGAGCGGGAGAACGTGCAGGGCACTCCGAGCCCCTGACAACTTTTGAAGGCCCCCCCGCGCCAAAACGCTTGGGCCCACGCTCCCAGTCCTCAGCGCCCTCAGCTCGGCCTGCCCCTCTGCTCGCCGCACATCCAGCAGATCGGGCTTGCGGGACTCCTGGGGGCTAACCCGAACTCTAGGTGGGTTCCTGAGGGGCCCCACCCAAGGGGCCTGGCGCCCCAACGCCGGGGATTGGGGACCCGAGACCGAGCGCTGGACTTTACCCGCAGCCCCCAGGCACCTGGGCCGCAGGGGCGCTGCCGGTCATTTAGGCGGGAGAAGGGGCAGGGCCCTCCGAACCCCCGCCGACCTTCGATGGCCCCCCTCCCCAAAGGGCTTGGGCCCACGTTCCCACTAGTCAGCGCCCTCACCTCAACCTGTCGCTCCGCTCAAAAAACAGCAGGCGAATCAGACCTGCCGGCCTCCTGGGGGCTAACCCTAACCCTAGGTCGGTCCCCGAGGGGCCCCTCCCAAGGGGCCTGGAGAGGCACGCCGGGGATCCTGTACCTCCTAGCCACAGGGCCCGACACACCCTGCAGCCCCCGCCACAGGGGCCGCTAGGGGCGCCGCCGGTCATTCAGGCGGGAAAAGGGGCAGGGCCCTCCTAGCCCCTAAGGATCATCGAAGGCCCCCACGCCAAAACCTGTGGTCCCAAGGTCCCGCTCGCCAGCTCCGTCCCCTCAGCCCGCCCCACCGCGCGCCACACAGCCAGGGGATTGGGCCTGACGGCCTCCTGGGGGCTAACGCAATCCCAGGTGGGTCCCTGAGGGGCCCATCCCAAGGGGCTTGGCGCCCCAACGCTGGGGATTGGGAACCTCCAAACCCCAGCGCTGGAATCACCCTGCAGCCCCCTGCCACCCGGGCCGCTAGGGGCGCCGCCGGTCATTCAGGGGGGAATGGGTAGGGCCCTCCGAGCCCCCGGCGAGCTTCCAAGGCCCCCGCGCCAAAACACTTGGGCCCAAGCTCCGCTCTCCAGCGCCCTCCCCTCCGGCTCCCCCCTCCCCCCCCCCCCCGCTAGCCACACCGCCGGTGGATCTTACCTGCCGGCCCCCTGGGGGCTAATCCTAACCCTAGTTCGGCCTCCAAGGGGCCCCTCCCAAGGGGCCTGGCACTGCAACGCGGGGGATTGGGACCCCCGAGCCCCAGCGCTGGACTCACCCTCCGCCCCACCGCCACCCAGGCCGTTATTGGCGCCGCCGATCATTCAGAGCGGGAGAAGGTGCAGGGCATTCCGAGCCCCTGACGACTTTGGAAGGCCCCCCGCGCCAAAACGCTTGGGCCCACGCTCCCACTCCTCAGCCCCCTCAGCTCAGCCTGCCCCTCCGCTCGCGGCACATCCAGCAGATAGGGCTTGCCAGCCTCCTGGGGGCTAACCCTAACTCTAGGTGGGCTCCTGAGGGGCACCTCCCCAGGGGCCTGGCGCCCCAACGCAGGGGATTGGGGACCGGAGACCCAGCGCCGGACTCACCCTGCAGCCCCCCGCCACCTGGGTCGCTAGGGAGCCCGCCGGTCATTCAGGGCGTGAGGACGGGCAGGGCCCTCTGTGCCCCAGGTAACTTTCGAAGGCCCCCCGCTCCAAAATGTTTGGGCCAAGGCTCCAGCTCGCCAGCGCCCTCACTCCGCCCGCCCCTCCACTCGCTGCACTGCAGGCATTTCGGGCCTGCCGGCATCCTGCTTGCTAACCCTAACCCTAGGTCGGTCCCCGAGAGGCCCCTGACAAGGGGCCTGGGGCCGCAATGCTGGAGATTGGGGACCCCCGAGCCCCAGGGCAAGACTAACACTGCTACCGTCCACCACCTAGGCCACTAGGGGCGCTGTCTCTCATTCAGGCCTGGAGAAGGGGCAGGGCCCTCCGAGCCCCCGCGGACCTTCGATGGCCCCCCGCCCCAAAGCGCTTGGGCCCACGTTCCCACTAGTCAGCGCCCTCACCTCAACCTGCCCCTCCGCTCGAAACACAGCAGGCAGATCAGACCTGCCGGCCTCCTGGGGGCTAACCCTAACCCTCGATGGTTCCTGAGGGGCCCCTCCCAAGGGGCCTTGCGCAGCCACGCCCGGGATCCTGGACGTCCTAGCCCCAGGGCCGGACACACCCTGAAGCCCCCGCCACCAGGGCCGCTAGGGGCGCTGCCGGTCATTCAGGCGGGAGAAGGGGCAGGGCCCTCCTAGCCCCTGAGGATCTTCGAAGGCCCCCACGCCAAAACCTGTCGGCCCACGGTCCCGCTCGCCAGCTCCGTCCCCTCGGCCCGCCCCACCGCGCGCCACACAGCCAGGAGATTGGGCCTGACGGCCTCCTGGGGGCTAACCCAAACCCTAGGAGGGTCCCCAAGGGGACCATCCGAAGGTGCTTGGCGCCCCAACGCCGGGGATTGGGAACCTCCAACCCCAGCGCTGGACTCACCCTGCAGCCCCCCGCCACCGGGGCCGCTTCGGGCGCTGCCGGTCATTCAGGGGGGGAGAACAGGTAGGGCCCTCCGAGCCCCCGGCGAGCTTCGAAGGCCCCCTGCGCCAAAACACGTGGACCCACGCTCCTGCTCTCCAGCGCCCTCCCCTTGGCCCGCCCCCCGGCTCGCCACACCGCCGGTGGATCCTGCCTGCCGGCGTCCTGGGGGCTAATCCTAACCCTAGGTGGGCCCCCGAGGGGCCCCTCCCAAGGGTCCTGGCACCGCAACTCCGGGCATTGGGGACCCCTGAGCCCCAGGGCAAGACTAATACTGCTGCCCCTCCACCACCTGGGCCACTAGGGGCGCTGCCGCTCATTCAGGGCTGGAGAAAGGGCAGGGCCCTCTGAGCCCCCGCCGACCTTCGATGGCCCCCCGCCCCAAAGCGCTTGGGCCCACGTTCCCACTAGTCAGCGCCCTCACCTCAACCGGCCCCTCCGCTCGAAAGACAGCAGGCGGATCGGACCTGCCGGCCACCTGGGGGTAACCTTAACCCTAGGGCTGTCCCGGAGGGGCCCCTCCCAAGGGGTCTTGCGCGGCCATGCCTGGGATCCTGGACGTCCTAGCCCCAGGGCCGGACTCACCCTGCAGCCCCTGGCACCCGGGCTGCTAGGGGCGCCGCTGGTCATTCAGGCGGGAGAAGGGGCAGGGCCCTCGGAGCCCCCGACCTCCTTAGAAGGCCCCGCGCCAAACCTGTGGGCCCACGGTCCGCTCGCCAGCTCCCTCCCCTCGGTCCGCCCCACTGCGAGCCACACAGCCAGGGGATTGGGCCTGAAGGCCTCCTGGGGGCTAACCCAAACCCTAGGTGGGTCCCCGAGGGGCCCATCCCAAGGGGCTTGGCGCCCCAACGCCAGGGATTGGGAACCTCCAAACCCCAGCGGTGGACTCACCCTGCAGCCCCCCGCCATCCAGGCCACTAGGGGCGCCGCCGGTCATTCAGCGGGGGTGAAAGGGTAGGGCCCTCTGAGCCCCCGGGGTGCTTCGAAGGCCCCCTGCACCAAAACACTTGGGGCCATGCTCTGCTCTCCAGCGCCCTCCCCTCAGGCCGCACACACCCCCCCACCACAACCCCACCCCCAGCCACACCGCGGGTGGATCCTTCCTGCCGGCCTCCTGGGGGCTAATCCTAACCCTTGTTCTGCCCGGAGGGGCCCCTCCCAAGGAGCCTGGCACCGCAACGCCGGGGGGATTGGGACCCCCGAGCCCCAGCGATGGATTCACCCTTCGCCTCACCGCCACAGAGGCCATTATTGGCGCTGCCTATCATTCAGAGCGGGAGAACGTGCAGGGCACTCTGAGCCCCTGATGACTTTTGAAGGCCCCCGCGCCAAAACGCTTGGGCCCACGCTCCCAGTCCTCAGCGCCCTCATCTTGGGCTGCCCCTCTGCTCGCTGCACATCCAGCAGGTCGGGCTTGTGGGCCTCCCTGGGGCTAACACTAACTCTAGGTGGGCTCCTGAGGGGCCCACCCAAGGTGCCTGGCACCACAGCGGTGGAGTTTGGGGACCCAAGACCCAGCGCCATAGTCACCCTGCAGCCCCACGCCACCTGGGCCTCTAGGGGGCCCACCAGTCCTACGGGGCAGGAGAAGGGGCAGGGCCCTCCTAGCCCCTGAGGATCTTCAAAGTCCCCCACGCCAAAACCTGTGGGCCCATGGTCCTGCTCGCCAGCTCAGTCCCCTCGGCCCGCCCCACCGCGCGCCACACAGCCAGAGGATTGGGCCTAAGGGCCTCCTGGGGGCTAACGCAAACCGTAGGAGGGTCTGCACCTCAGGAAAACAGCTTCTGTTGGAAGCCTGCTGTTTGCCAAACGGGTCTCAGGGCCGTGGGCCTCCGGTGTCCCTCCAGCTCCCCAAAGCACAGGGACGAGGTGAGGGGCTTAGACCATGCCTGGGCAATGTTGTCTCTTACACCTGGGTGTGTGGCATTTTGTTTACCTGGCTACCCCCACTTGGGATAGGTTTTCCACAGCAAGAGCATATTGTTTGTCGGAAGCCCTTTTTGCCCCAGGGGGTCTCCGGGCTGGGTTCCTTCGGGTTGAACTCCTGCTAGCAAAACCAAAGGGATGCGGGAAGGGCTCAGATGGTGCCTGGGCCCTGTGCTCTCTTCCAGGTCAGTGTATGGCACTTCCTTCACATTGCCACAGGCACTTGGGAGAATGTCTGCACGTGAAGAAAGACTTTTTCCTGGGAAGCCGGTTTTTGTCAAACGGGTCCAGTGCTGTGCTCCTCTCTTTTCACTCCTGCTGCCAGAAGCCCAGTGACGATGGGAGGGCTTAGAACATGGCTGGGCACTGTGGTTTCTTCCAGAGAAGTGGATGGCATTTGCTTTACCTTGCCACAACCACTTGTGATAGGGTCCGCACCTCAGGAAAACTGTTTCCGTTGGAAGCCGGCTTTTGCCAAACGGGTCGCAGGGCCGTGGGCCTCGGGTGTCCCTCAGGATCCCAAAAGCACAGGGACAAGGTGAGAGGCTTAGACCATGCCTGAACAATGTTGTCTCTTACACCTGGGTGTGTGGCATTTTGTTTACCTGGCTACCCCCACTTGGGATAGGTTTTCCACAGCAAGAGCATATTGATCGACAGAAGCCGTTTTCGCCCCAGGGGGTCTCCGGGCTGGGTTCCTTCGGGTTGAACTCCTGCTAGCAAAACCGCCGGGATGAGGGAAGGGCTCAGACGGTGCCTGGGCCCTGTGGTCTCTTACAGGTCACTGTATGGCATTTCCTTCACCTTGCCACAGGCACTTGGGAGCATGTCTGAACGGGAAGAAGGACTTTTTGGTGGGAAGCCGGTTTTTGTCAAACGGGTCCCAGTGCTGTGCTCCACTCTTTTCACTCCGGCTGCCAGAAGCCCAGTGACGATGGGAGGGCTTAGCACATGGCTGGGCACTGTGGTTTCTTCCAGAGAAATGGATGGCATTTGCTTTACCTTGCCACAACCACTTGTGATAGGGTCCGCACCTCAGGAAAACTATTTCCGTTGGAAGCCGGCTTTTTGCCAAACGGGTCTCAGGGCCATGGGCCTCGGGTGTCCCTCAGGCTCCCAAAAGCACAGGGACGAGGTGAGGGGCTTAGACCATGCCTGGGCAATGTAGTCTCTTACACCTGGTTGTGTGGCATTTTGTTTATCTGGCTACCCCCACTTGGGATAGGTTTTCCACAGCAAGAGCATATTGCGCTTAGGAAGCCGTTTATGCCCCAGGGGGTCTCCCGGCTGGGTTCGTTGGGGTTGAACTCCTGGTAGCAAAACCGCCTGGATGAGGGGAGGGCTCAGATGGTGCCTGGGCCCTGTGGTCTCTTCCAGGTCAGTGTATGGCATTTCCTTCACCTTGCCACAGGCACTTGGGAGCATGTCTGCAACATGAAGAAAGACTTTTTGGTGGGAAGCGGGTTTTTGTCAAACGGGTCCCAGTGCTGTGCTCCTCTCTTTTCCCTCCTGCTGCCAGAAGCCAAGTGAGGATCGGAGGGCTTAGCACATGGCTGGGCACCGTGGTTTCTTCCAGAGAAGTGGATGGCATTTGCTTTGCCTTGCCACAACCACTTGTGATAGGGTCCGCACCTCAGGAAAACTGTTTCCGTTGGAAGCCGGCTTTTTGCCAAACGGGTCTCAGGGCCGTGGGTCTCGGATATCCCTCAGGCTGCCAAAAGCACACGGACGAGGTGAGGGGCTTAAACCATGCCTGGGGAATGTTGTCTCTTACACCTGGGTGTGTGGCATTTTGTTTACCTGGCTACCCCCACTTGGGATAGGTTTTCCACAGCAAGAGCATATTGCGCTTAGGAAGCCGTTTTTGCCCCAAGGGGTCTCCGGGCTGGGTTCCTTCGGGTTGAACTCCTGCTAGCAAAACCGCCAGGATGAGGGAAGGGCTCAGACGGTGCCTGGGCCCTGTGCTCTCTTACAGGTCAGTGTATGGCATTTCCTTCACCTGCCACAGGCACTTGGGAGCATGTCTGCACGTGGAGAAGGACTTTTTCGTGGGAAGCCGGTTTTTGTGAAACGGGTCCCAGTGCTGTGCTCCTCTCTTTTCCCTCCTGCTGCCAGAAGCCCAGTGACGATAGGAGAGCTTAGCACATGGCTGGGCACTGTGGTTTCTTCCAGAGAAGTGGATGGAATTTGCTTTACCTTGCCACAACCACTTGTGATAGGGTCCGCACTCAGGAAAACTGTTTCCATTGGAAGCCGGATTTTGCCAAACGGGTCTCTGGGCCGTGGGCCTCGGGTGTCCCTCAGGTTCCCAAAAGCACAGGGACGAGGTGAGGGGCTTAGACCATGCCTGGGCAATGTTGTCTCTTACACCTGGGTGTGTGGCATTTTGTTTACCTGGCTACCCCCACTTGGGATAGGTTTTCCACAGCAAGAGCATATTGCTCATCAGAAGCCGTTTTTGCCCCAGGGGGTCTTCGGGCTGGGTTCCTTCGGGTTGAACTCCTGCTAGCAAAATCGCCGGGATGAGGGAAGGGCTCAGACGGGGCCTGGGCCCTAAGGTCTCTTACAGGTCAGTGTATGGCATTTCTTTCACCTTGCCACAAGCACTTGGGAGCATGTCTACACGTGAAGAAAGACTTTTTCGTGGGAAGCCGGTTTTTCTCAAACGGGTCCCAGTGTTGTGCTCCCCTCTTTTCCCTCCTGCTGCCAGAAGCCCAGTGACGATGGGAGGGCTTAGCACATGGCTGGGCACTGTGGTTTCTTCCAGAGAAGTGGATGGCATTTGCTTTACCTTGCCACAACCACTTGTGATAGGGTCCGCACCTCAGGAAAACTGTTTCCGTTGGAAGCCGGCTTTTTGCCAAACGGGTCTCAGGGCCGTGGGCCTCGGGTGTCCCTCAGGCTCCCAAAAGCACAGGGACGAGGTGAGGGGCTTAGACCATGCCTGGGCAATGTTGTCTCTTACACCTGGGTGTGTGGCATTTTGTTGAGCTGGCTACCCCCACTTGGGATAGGTTTTCCACATCAAGAGCATATTGTTCCTCGGAAGCCGTTTTTGCCCCAGGGCGTCTCCGGGCTGGGTTCGTTCGGGTTGATGTCTTTTCTCAAAACCGCCGGGATGAGGGAAGGACTCAGACGGTGCCTTCGCACTGTGGTCTCTTACCCGAACCGTACCCTAAGGGAACCCAAACACTATACCCTGACCCAGACGCTGACCCTGATCCTGACCATGACCCTGACCCTAACCCGAACCCTAACCCTAACCATAACACCTAACCCTAACTGTAACCCTACCCTGAGCCCTAACCATAACCCTAACACGAACCCTAATCCTAAACAGAACCCTAGCCCTAACCCAAACCCTACCCCTAACCCGAACCCTAACGGGAACCCTAACTCTAACCCTAACCTTAACCGTAACCTGAAATCTAACCCTATCCCAAACCCGAACCCTAACCCGAACCCTAAACGTAACCCTAACCCGAACCCGAACCCTATCCCTAAACTGAACCCGAATCCAAACCCTAACCCTAACCCGAACCTAACCCTAACCCTAACCCTAACCCGAACCCTAAGGGGAACTCTAACCCTAACCCGAACCCTAACCAGAACCCGAATCGTAACACTAACCCTAACCCGAAATCGAACCCTCACCTGAACGCTAACACTAACCCTAACCCGAAACCTAACCCTAACCATAACACCTAACCCTAACCGTAACCCTACCCTGAGCCCTAACCATAACCCTAACACGAACCCTAATCCTAAACAGAACCCTAACCCTAACCCTAACCCTAACCCTAACCCTAACTCACCCGAACCCTAACCGTAACCCAACCCGAAACCTAACCCTAACCTTAACCTGAACCCTAACCCTAACCCTAACACGAACCCAAACCCGAACCCGAACCCAAAATCTAACCCTAACCCGAACCCGAACCATAACCTGAACCCTAAACCGAACCCTAACCCTAACCCAAACCTGAACCCGAACTCTAACCCTACCCGAAGCGTAACCCGATCCCTAACCCTAACCCTAACCTGAACGCGAACCTGAACCCTAACACTAACCCGAAACCTAACCCTAACCCGAACCTAACCCAAATCCTAACCCTAAACCAAACCCTAACCCTAACCCGAAACCTAACCTTAACCCGAACCCGAACATTAACCGGAACCCTAACCCTAACCCAAACCTGAACCGTACCTGAACCCTAACCCGACCCTTACCCTAACCCTCTCCCTAACCTGAAACCTAACCCTAACCCTAATCCTAACCCTAACCCTAAACCTCACCCGAACCCTAACCCTAACCCGAACCCGAACCCTAACCCTAACCCGAACCCTAACCTAAACCCGAAACCTAACCGAACCCTAACCCGAACTCTAACCTGAACCCGAATCCTAACACTAACCCTAACGCAACCCGAACCCTAACCCGAACCCTATCCCGAACCCTAACGCTAACACGAACCCTAACCCTAACCATAACCCTAACCCAAACCCTAACCCTAACCCTAACCCTAACCCTAACCCTATCCCTAATCTGAACCCTAACCCTAACCCTAACCCGAATCCTAACCTCAACTTTAACCCTAACCCTAACCCTAACCCTAACCGGAACTCGAAACCTAATCTGAACCCTAACACTAACCCTAACCCGAAACCAAACCCAAACACTAACGCTAACCCGAACCCTAACCCTACCCCTAACCCTAAACCGAACCCTAACCCGAACCCTAACCCTAACCCTAACCCTAACCCGAACCTGAACCCTCAACCGAACACGAACCCTAACCCTAACCCACACCAAAATCTAACCCTAACTTAACCTAAACCCTAACCCGAACCTAAACCCTAACCATAACCCTAAATCTAACCGAACCCAAACCCTAAACCTCACCCTAACCCTAAGCCGAACTGTAACCCTAACCCTAACCCTAACCCTAAAGCTAACCCGAACCCAAACCCTAACCCTAACCCGAACCTGAACCCTCAACCGAACATGAACCCTTACCCTAACCCTAACCTTAACCTGAACCCTAACCCTAACCCAAACCCGAACCCTAACCCTAACCCGAAACCTAACCCTAACCCTAACCCTAACCCTAACCCTAAGCATCACCTGAACCCTAACCCTGCCCCTAACCCTAACCCTAACCCTAACCCGAACCAGAACCTTAACCCTAACCGTAACCATAACCCGAACCCTAACCCTAACCCTACCCTAACACTAACCGTATCCCTAACCTGAAACCTAACCCTAACCCTAACCCTAACCCGAAACCAAACCCAAACACTAACACTAACCCGAACACTAACCCTACCCCTAACCCTAAACCGAACCCTAACCCGAACCCTAACCCTAACCCTAACCCTAACCCTAACCCGAACCTGAACCCTCAACCGACCACGAACCCTAACCCTAACCCACACCAAAACCTAACCCTAACCTTAACCAAAACCCTAACCCTAATCCG
Organism: Ursus americanus; assembly: GCF_024610735.1. Classification (NCBI taxonomy): domain Eukaryota; kingdom Metazoa; phylum Chordata; class Mammalia; order Carnivora; family Ursidae; genus Ursus; species Ursus americanus. Next base: position 83,168 of record NC_142146.1, read on the forward strand.
AACCTGAACCCTAACCATAACTCTAAACCTAACCCGAGCCCAAACACTAAACCTCACCCTAACCCTAAGCCGAACTGTAACCCTAACCCGAACCCTAACCCTAACGCTAACCCGAACACAAACCCTAACCCTAACCCGAACCTGAACCGTCAACCGAACATGAACCCTAACCCTAACCCTAACACAAACTCACCCGAATGCTAACCCTAACCCAAACCAAAACCTAACCCTAACCTTAACATGAACCCTAAACCTAACCCGAACCCGAACCCTAACCCTAACCCGAAAACTAACCCTAATCCTAACCCTAACCCTAAGCATCACCTGAACCCTAACCCTTCCCCTAACTCTAACCCTAACGCGAACGAGAACCAGAACACTAACCCTAACCCTAACCCTAACTCTAACCCTAACCCTAAGCATCACCTGAACCCTAACCCTGCCCCTAACCCTAACCCTAACCCTAACCCGAACCAGAACCCTAACCCTAACCGTAACCATAACCCGCACCGTAACGCTAACCCTACCCTAACACTAACCCTATCCCTAATGTGAACCCTAACCCTAACCCTAACCCTAACCCTAACTCTAACCCTAACCCTAACCCTAACCCGAAGCTGAACCCTCAACCAAACACGAACCGTAACCCTAACTCTAACACTAACTCACTCGAACCCTAACCCTAACACAACCCGAATCCTAACCCTAACCTTAACCTGAACCCTAACCCTAACCGAACCCGAACCCTAACCCTAACCCTAAACCTAACCCGAAACCAAACCCTAAACCTCACTCTAACCCTAACCCGAACCGTAACCCTAAACCTAACACTAACCCTAACCCTAACGCTAACCCGAACCCTAACCCTAACCCTAAGCCTAACCTAACCCGGACCCGAACCGGATCCCTAACCCGAACCCGAACCCTAACCCTAACCCGATCCTAACCCTAACCCTATCCCTAACCTGAACCCTAACCCTAAACCTAACCCTAACCCGAACCCTAACCCAAACCCTAACCCTAACCCGAACCTAACCCTAACCCCAACCCTAACCCCAACCCTAAGAGGAACCCTAACCCTAACCAGAACCATAACCCGAACCCTAACACTAACCCTAACCCTAACCTTAACATGAAACCTCACCCTACACTAACCCGAACCTGAACCCGAAATTGAACCCTAACACTAACCCTAACGCTAACCCTAACCCTAACCCTAACCCTAACCCTAACGCTAACCCTACCCTAACACTAACCCTATCCCTAACGTGAACCCTAACCCTAACCCTAACCCTAACCCTAACTCTAACCCTAACCCTAACCCTAACCCGAAGCTGAACCCTCAACCAAACACGAACCGTAACCCTAACTCTAACACTAACTCACTCGAACCCTAACCCTAACACAACCCGAATCCTAACCCTAACCTTAACCTGAACCCTAACCCTAACCGACCCGAACCCTAACCCTAACCCTAAACCTAACCCGAAACCAAACCCTAAAACTCACTCTAACCCTAACCCGAACCGTAACCCTAAACCTAACACTAACCCTAACCCTAACGCTAACCCGAACCCTAACCCTAACCCTAAGCCTAACCTAACCCGGACCCGAACCGGATCCCTAACCCGAACCCGAACCCTAACCCTAACCCGACCCTAACCCTAACCCTATCCCTAACCTGAACCCTAACCCTAACCCTAACCCTAACCCTAACCCTAACCCAAACCCTAACCCTAACCCGAACCTAACCCTAACCCCAAACCTAACCCCAACCCTAAGAGGAACCCTAACCCTAACCGGAACCATAACCCGAACCCTAACACTAACCCTAACCCTAACCTTAACATGAAACCTCACCCTACACTAACGCGAACCTGAACCCGAAATTGAACCCTAACCCTAACCCTAACCCTAAGCCTAACCCTAACCCTAACGCTAACCCTACCCTAACACTAACCCTATCCCTAACGTGAACCCTAACCCTAACCCTAACCCTAACCCTAACTCTAACCCTAACCCTAACCCTAACCCGAAGCTGAACCCTCAACCAAACACGAACCGTAACCCTAACTCTAACACTAACTCACTCGAACCCTAACCCTAACACAACCCGAATCCTAACCCTAACCTTAACCTGAACCCTAACCCTAACCAAACCCGAACCCTAACCCTAACCCTAAACCTAACCCGAAACCAAACCCTAAACCTCACTCTAACCCTAACCCGAACCGTAACCCTAAACCTAACACTAACCCTAACCCTAACACTAACCCGAACCCTAACCCTAACCCTAAGCCTAACCTAACCCGGACCCGAACCGGATCCCTAACCCGAACCCGAACCCTAACCCTAACCCTAACCCTAACCCTAACCCTATCCCTAACCCTAACCCTAACCCTAACCCTAACCCGAGCCCTAAACCGTCCCTTACCTCAACCCTATCCCTAACCTGAACCCTAACCCTAAACCTAACCCGAACCCTAACCCTAACCGTAACCCTAACCCGAACACTAACCCTAACCCGACCCTAACCCTAACCCTATCCCTAACCTGAAACCTAACCCTAACCCTAACCCTAACCCGAACCCTAACCCTAACCATAACCCTAACCCAAACCCTAACCCTAACCCGACCCTAACCCTAACCCTCACCCGAACCCTAACCCTAACCCGACCCTAACCCTAACCCGAACCCGAACCCTAACCCTAACCCTAACCCTAACTCTAACCCTAACCCTAACCCTAATCCTAACCCTAACCATAACCCTAACCCAAACCCTAACCCTAAACCGACCCTATCCCTAACCCTAACCCTAACCCTAACCCTAACCCTAACCCTAACACTAACCCGACCGTTACCCCAACCCTATACCTAACCCTAACCCTAACCCTAACCCAAACCCTAACCCTAACCCACACCAAAACCTAACCCTAACCTTAACCTGAACCCAAACCCCAACCCGAACCCGAAACCTAACCCTAACCCTAAACCTAACCCGACCCCAAACCCTAAACCTCACCCTAACCCTAACCCGAACCGTAACCCTAACCCTAACCCTAACCCTAACCCTAATGCTAACCCGAACCCTAACCCTAACCCTAACCCTATCCCTAACCTGAACCCTAACCCTAACCCTAAGATTAATCCGAAATCGAACCCTTACCCTAACCCGAACCCTAACCCTAACCCGAACCTAACCCTAACCCCAACCGTAACCCCAACCCTAAGAGGAACCCTAACCCTAACCGGAACCCTAACCCGAACCCTAACCCTAACGCTAACCCTAATCTGAACCTCACCCTACCCTAACCCGAATCTGAAGCCGAAACTGAACCCTAACCCTAACCCTAAACCGAACCCAAATCCTAACCCTAACCTTAACCCTAACCGGAACCCGAATCTGAACACGAAACCGACCCCGAACCTGAACCCTAACCGTAACCCGAAACCTAAACCTAACCGTAGCACTAAACCTCACCCGAACGCTAACCCGAACCCTAACCCTAACCGAACCCTAACCGTAACCCTCACCCGAACCCTAATCCTAATCCTAACCCGAACCCGAATCCAAACCCAAAGCCTAACCCAAACCTAAACCTAACCCTAACCCTAAAACGAACACTAAGAGGAACACTAAACCTAACCCGAACCCTAACCCGATTCCTAACCCTAACCATAACCCTAACCCTAACCCGAACCTGAACCCTCAACCGCACATGAACACTAACCCTAACCCTAACCCTAACCCTAACCCTAAACCTAACACGAACCCAAACCCTAAACCTCACCCTAACCCTAACCCGAACCCTAAACCTAACCCTAACACTACCCCGAACCCTAACCCTAACCCTAACCCGAACCCTAACCCGATCCCTAACCCTAACCCTAACCTGAACGCGAACCCGAACCCTAACCCAAACCCGAAACATAACCCTAACCCAAACCTAACCCTAACCCAAACCCGAACCCTAAGAGGAACTCTAACCCTAACCCGAACCCTAACCCGAATCCGAACCGTAACCCTAACCCTAACATGAATTCGAACCCTAACCTGAACCCTAACACTAACCCTAACCCGAAACCAAACCCAAACCATAACCCTAACTCGAACACTGACCCTACCCCTAACCGTAAACTGAACCCTAACCCGAACCCTAACCCTAACCCTAACCCTAACCCTAACCCGAACCCAAACCTGAACCCTCAACCGAACACAAACCCTAACCCTAACCCTAACCAAACTCACCCGAACCCTAACCGTAACCCAACCCGAAACCTAACCCTAACCTTAACCTGAAACCTAACCCTAACCCTAACACGAACCCAAACCCGAACCCGAACCAAAAATCTAACCCTAACCCGAACCCGAACGCTAACATGAACCCTAAACCGAACCCTAACCCTAACACATCCCCGAACCCGAACCCAAACCCTAACCCGAACCTGTACCCTAAACCTAACCTGAACGTGAACCCGAAACCTAACACGAACCCGTAACCTAACCCTAACCCGAACCTCACCCTAAACCTAACCCTAACCCAAACCCAAACCCTAACCCTAACCCGAAACCTAACCTTAACCCTAACCCGAACCCGAAACCTAACCCTAACCCTAACCCGAACCCTAACCCGAACCCTAACCCTAACCCAAACCCGAACCGTAACCCGAACCCTAACCCGACCCTTACCCTAACCCTATCCCTAAACTGAACCCTAACCCTAACCCTAAAACTAACCCGAACCCAAACCCTAACCCTAACCGTAAACCCAAAACGAACCCTAAACCTAACCCTACCCCTAAACTGAAACCTAAGCCTAACCCTAACCCTAACCCTAACCCTAACCCTAACCCTAACCCAAGCCCAAAAACTAACCCTAACCTAACGCTAACCCTATCCCTAACCTTAACCCTATCCCTAACCCTAAGCCTCACCTGAACCCGAACCCTAACTCTAACCCGAACCGTAACCCTAACCCGAACCTAACCCTAACCCCAACCATAACCCCAAACCTAAGAGGAACCCTAACCCTAACCGGAACCCTAACCTGAACCCTAACCCTAACCCTAACCCTAACCTGAACCTCACCCTACCCTAACCCAAATCGGAAGCCGAAATTGAACCCGAACCCTAACCCTAACCCGAACCCAAATCCTAACCAGAACCCTAACCCTAATCGGAAACCTAACCCTGGCCCTAACCCTAAACCTAACCCTAGCCCTAAACCTCACCCGAACCCTAACCCTAACCCTAACCGTAACCCTAACCGGAACCCTAACCCGAACCCTAACCCTAACCCTAACCCTAACCGGAAACCTAACCCTAACCCTAACCCTAACCCTAACCCTAGCCCTAAACCTCACACGAACCCTAACCCTAAACCTAACCCTAACACTAACCCTAACCCTACCCTGAACCCTAACCCTCACCCTAACCCTAACCCTAACCCGAACCCTAACCCGAAACCTATCCCTAACCTGAAACCTAACCCTAACCCTAAAACTAACCCTAATCCTAACCCTAACCTGAACCCTAACCCTAACCCTAACCCTAACCCTAACTCTAACCCTCACTCTAACCCTCACCCTTACCCTATCCCGAACCCTAACCCTAACCCGAATACGAACCCTAACGCTAACCCTAACCCTAACCTGAACCCTAACCCTAACCCTAACCCTAACCCTAACCCGAACCCGAACCTGAACCCTCAACCGAACACAAACCCTAACCCTAACCCTAACCCTAACTCACCCGAACCCTAACCCTAACCCAACCTAAAACCTATCCCTAACCTTAACCTGAACCCTAACCCTAACCCTAACCCTAACCCTAACTCTAACCCTCACCCTAACCCTCACCCTTACCCTATCCCGAACCCTAACCCTAACCCGAATACGAACCCTAACCCTAACCCTAACCCTAACCTGAACCCGAACCGTAACCCTAACCCGAAACCTAACCCGAACCCGAATCCTCACCCTAAACCGAACCCTAAACCTAACCCTAACCAGAACCCTAACCCGAACCCTATCCCTAACCCTAACCCTAACCCTTTCCTGAACCTGAACCCGAAACCGAACCCGAAACTGAACCCTAACCGTAACCCGAAACCAAATACTAACCCTAGCCCTAAACCTCACACGAACCCTAACCCTAACCCGAACCCTAACCCTAACCCTAACACGAACCCGAACCCTAACCCGAAACCTAACCGTAACCCTAACCCGAACCCTATACCAACCCTAACCCGAACCCGAATCCAAACCCTAACCCTAACCCTAACCCGAACCCGAACCCTAACCCTAACCCTAACCCTAACCCGAACCCTAATCCTAACACGAACCCGAACCCTAACACGAACCCGAACCCTAAACCGAACGCTAACCGTAACCCTAACCCGAACCCTATACCTAACCCTAACCCGAACCCGAATCCAAACCCTAACCCTAACCCAAACCTAACCCTAACCCTAACCCTAAACCGAACCCTAAGAGGAACACTAACCCTAACCCGAACCCTAACCCTACCCCTAACCCTAACCCTAATCCGCACCCTAACCCGAACCCTAACCTGAACCCGAACCGTAACCCTAACCCTAACCCTAACCCTAACCCGAACCCTAACCCTACCCCTAACCCTAACCTTAACCCTAACCCGAACCCTAACCCTAACACGAACCCGAACCCTAACACGAACCCGAACCCTAACCCGAACGCTAACCGTAACCCTAACCCGAACCCTATACCTAACCCTAACCCGAACCCGAATCCAAACCCTAACCCTAACCCAAACCTAACCCTAACCCTAACCCTAAACCGAACCCTAAGAGGAACACTAACCCTAACCCTACCCCTAACCCTACCCCTACCCCTAACCCTAACCCGCACCCTAACCCGAACCCTAACCTGAACCCGAACCGTAACCCTAATCCTTTTTTTTTTTTTTTTTTTTTTTTTTTTTTTTTTTTAAAGATTTTATTTATTCATTTGACAGAGATAGAGACAGTCAGCGAGAGAGGGAACACAAGCAGGGCGAGTGGGTTAGGAAGAAGCAGGCTCCCAGCGGAGGAGCCTGATGTGGGGCTCGATCCCAGAACACCAGGATCACGCCCTGAGCCGAAGGCAGACGCTTAACCTCTGTGCCACCCAGGCGCCCCTGTAACCCTAATCCTAACACGAACTCGAACCCTAACCTGAACCCTAACACTAACCCTAAACCGAAACCAAACCCGAACCCTAACCCTAACCCTAACGCTAACCCGAACCCGAAACCAAACCCGAAGCCTGACCCTAACCCTAACCCTAACCCGAACCCTAACCCTACCCGTAACCCTAAACCGAACCCTACCCCTAACCCTAACCCGAACCCTAAACCTAACCCTAACCCGAAACCTAACCCTAACCCTAACGCGAAACCTAACCCTAACCCTACCCTAACCCGAACCCGAACCCTAACCATAACCCTAACCCTAACCCTAACCCTAACACGAACCCTAACCCTAACCCTAACCCGAACCCGAACCCGAACCCTAATCCTAACCCGAACCCTAACCCGAACCGGAACCCTAACACGAACCCGAACCCTAAACTGAACCCGAACCCGAACCCTAACCCTAACCCTAACCCGGATCCTAACCCGAACCCTCACCTGAACCCTACCCGAACCCTAACCGGAATCCTAAAACGAACCCGAACCCTAACACTAAACCCAACCCTAACCCGAACGCTAACCCGAACCCGAAACCTAACCCGAACCCGAACCCTAACGTGAACCCGAACCCAAACCCGAACCCTAACTTGAACCAGAACCCGAACCCGAACCCTAACCCGAACCCGAACCCGAACCCAAACCCAAACCCTAACCCGAACCCTAACCCGAAGCCTAAACTGAACCCGAACACAAACCCTAACCCTAACCCGAACCCGACCCGAACCCGAACCCGAACCCGAACCCATACCCTAACACGAACCAGAACCCGAACCCGAACCCGAAACCGAACCTGAACCCGAACCCGAAACCGAACCTGAACCCGAACCCTAACCCGAACCCGAACCCGAACCCGAACCCAAACCCGAACCCTAACCCAAAAGCACAGAGACCAGGTGAGGGGCTTAGACCATGCCTGGGCAATGTTGTTTCTTACACCTGGGTGTGTGGCATTTTGTTTACCTGGCTACCCCCACTTGGGTTAGGTTTTCCACAGCAAGCACCTATTGTTCCTCAGAAGACGTTTTTGCCCCAGGGGTCTCCGGGCTGTGTTCGTTGGGGTTGAACTCCTGCTAGCAAAACCGCCGGGATGAGGGAAGGGTTCAGACTGTGCCTGGGCCCTGTGGTCTCTTCCAGGTCAGTGTATGGCATTTCCTTCACCTTGCCACAGGCACTTGGGAGCATGTCTGCACGTGGAGATAGACTTTCCTGTGGGAAGCCGGTTTTTTCAAACGGGTCCCAGTGCTGTGCTCCTCTCTTTTCACTCCTGCTGCTAGAAGCCCAGTGAGAATGGGAGGGTTTAGAACATGGCTGGGCACTGTGGTTTCTTCCAGAGAAGTGGATGGCATTTGCTTTACCTTGCCACAACCACTTGGGAGAGGGTCTGCACCTCAGGAAAACTGTTTCCGTGGGAAGCCGGCTTTTTGCCAAACGGGTCTCAGGGCCGTGGGCCTCGGCTGTCCCTCCGGCTCCCCAAAGCACAGGGACGAGGTGAGGGGCTTAGACCATGCCTGGGCAATGTTGTTTCTTACACCTGGGTGTGTGGCATTTTGTTTACCTGGCTACCCCCACTTGGCATAGGTTTTCCACAACAAGCACCTATTGTTCCTCAGAAGTCGTTTTTGCCTCAGGGGTCTCCGGGCTGTGTTCCTTGGGGTTGAACTCCTGCTAGCAAAACCGCCGGGATGAGGGAAGGGTTCAGACTGTGCCTGGGCCCTGTGGTCTCTTCCAGGTCAGTGTATGGCATTTCCTTCACCTTGCCACCGTCACTTGGGAGCATGTCTGCACGTGGAGAAAGACTTTCCCATGGGAAGCCGGTTTTTGTCAAACGGGTCCCAGTGCTGTGCTCCTCTCTTTTCACTCCGGCTGCCAGAAGCCCCATGAGGATGGGAGGGCTTAGAACATGGATGGGCACTGTGGTTTCTTCCAGAGAAGTGGATGGCATTTGCTTTACCTTGCCACAACCACTTGTGAGAGGGTCTGCACATCAAGAAAACTGTTTCTGTGGGAAGCCGGGTTTGGCCAAACGGGTCTCAGGCCCGTGGGTCTCGGGTGTCCGTCCGGCTCCCCAAAGCACAGGGATGAGGTGAGGGGCTTAGACCATGCTTGGGCAATGTTGTTTCTTACACCTGGGTGTGTGGCATTTTGTTTACCTGGCTACCCCTCTTGGGATAGGTTTTCCACAGCAAGAGCATATTGCTCGTCAGAAGCCGTTTTTGAATCAGGGGTCTCCGGGCTGTGTTCGTTGGGGTTGAACTCCTGCTAGCAAAACTGCCGGGATGAGGGAAGGGTTCAGACTGTGCCTGGGCCCTGTGGTCTCTTCCAGGTCAGTGTATGGCATTTCCTTCCCCTTGCCACAGGCACCTGGGAGCATGTCTGCACGTGGAGAAAGACGTTCCCGTGGGAAGCCGGTTTTTGTCCAACGGGTCCCAGTGCTCTGCTCCTCTCTTTTCACTCCTGCTGCCAGAAGCCTAGGGAGGATGGGAGGGCTTAGAACATGGCTGGGCACTGTGGTTTCTTCCAGAGAGGTGGAGGGCATTTGCTTTACCTTGCCACAACCACTTGGGATAGGGTCTGCACCTCAGGAAATCTGTTTCCGTGGGAAGCCGGCTTTTTGCAAAGAGGTCTCTGGGCCGAGGGCCTCAGGTGTCCCTCTGGCTCCCCAAAGCACAGGGACAAGGTGAGGGGCTTAGACCATGCCTGGGCAATGTAGTTTCTTACACCTGGGTGTGTGGCATAGTTTACCTGGCTACCCCCACTTGGGATAGGTGTTCCACAGCAAGCACCTATTGTTCGTCGGAAGCCGTTTTTGCGCCAGGGGTCTCCGGGCTGTGTTCGTTGGGGTTGAAGTCCTGCTAGCAAAACCGCCGGGTTGAGGGAAGGGTTCAGAGAGTGCCTGGGCCCTGTGGTCTCTTCCAGGTCAGTGTATGGCATTTCCTTCCCCTTGCCGCAGGCATCTGGGAGCATGTCTGCACGTGGAGAAAGACTATCCCGTGGGAAGCCGGTTTTTGTCAAACGGGTCCCAGTGCTCTGCTCCTCTCTTTTCACTCCTGCTGCCAGAAGCCCAGGGAGGATGGGAGGGCTTAGAACATGGCTGGGCACTGTGGTTTCTTCCAGAGACGTGGAGGGCATTTGCTTTACCTTGCCACAACCACTTGGGATAGGGTCTGCACCTCAGGAAATCTGTTTCCGTGGGAAGCCGGCTTTTTGCAAAGAGGTCTCTGGGCCGAGGGCCTCAGGTGTCCCTCTGGCTCCCCAAAGCACAGGGACAAGGTGAGGGGCTTAGACCATGCCTGGGCAATGTTGTTTCTTACACCTGGGTGTGTGGCATAGTTTACCTGGCTACCCCCACTTGGGATAGGTGTTCCACAGCAAGCACCTATTGTTTGTCGGAAGCCGTTTATGCCTCAGTGTTCTCCGGGCTGTGTTCGTTGGGGTAGAACTCCTGCTAGCAAAACCGCCGGGATGAGGGAAGGGTTCAGACTGTGCCTGGGCCCTGTGGTCTCTTCCAGGTCAGTGTATGGCATTTCCTTCCCCTTGCCACAGGCACCTGGGAGCATGTCTGCACGTGGAGAAAGACTTTCCCGTGGGAAGCCGGTTTTTGTCAAACGGGTCCCAGTGCTCTGCTCCTCTCTTTTCACTCCTGCTGCCAGAAGCCCAGGGAGAATGGGAGGGCTTAGAACATGCCTGGGCACTGTGGTTTCTTCCAGAGAAGTGGAGGGCATTGGCTTTACCTTGCCACAACCACTTGGGATAGGGTTTGCACCTCAGGAAAACTGTTTCCGTGGGAAGCCGGCTTTTTGCAAAGGGGTCTCAGGGCCGTGGGCCTCGGCTGTCCCTCCGGCTCCCCAAAGCACAGGGACGAGGTGAGGGGCTGGGACCACGCCTGGGTAATGTTGTTTCTTACACCTGGGTGTGTGGCATTTTGTTGAGCTGGCTACCCCCACTTGGGATAGGTTTTCCACAGCAAGCGCCTATTGTTCGTCGGAAGCTGTTTTTGCCCCAGGGGTCTCCGGGCTGTGTTCGTTGGGGTTGAACTCCTGCTAGCAAAACCGCTGGGATGAGGGAAGGGTTCAGACTGTGCCTGGGCCCTGTAGTCTCTTCCAGGTCAGTGTATGGCATTTCCTTCCCCTTGCCACAGGCACCTGGGAGCATATCTGCACGTGGAGAAAGACTTTCCCGTGGGAAGCCGGTTTTTGTCAAACAGGTCCCAGTGCTCTGCTCCTCTCTTTTCACTCCTGCTGCCAGAAGCCCAGGGAGGATGGGAGGGCTTAGAACATGGCTGGGCACTGTGGTTTCTTCCAGAGAAGTGGAGGGCATTTGCTTTACCTTGCCACAACCACGTGGGATAGGGTCTTCACCTCAGGAAAACTGTTCCCGTGGGAAGCTGGCTTTTTGCAAAGGGGTCTCTGGGCCGAGGGCCTCAGGTGTCCCTCCGGCTCCCCAAAGCACAGGGACAAGGTGAGGGGCTTAGAACATGCTTGGGCAATGTTGTTTCTTACACCTGGGTGTGTGGCATTTTGTTGAGCTGGCTAACCCCACTTGGGATAGGTTTTCCACAGCAAGCGCCTATTGTTTGTCGGAAGCCGTTTTTGCCTCAGTGTTCTCCGGGCTCTGTTCGTTGGGGTTGAACTCCTGCTAGCAAAACCGCCGGGATGAGGGAAGGGTTCAGACTGTGCCTGGGCCCTGTGGTCTCTTCCAGGTCAGTGTATGGCATTTCCTTCCCCTTGCCACAGGCACCTGGGAGCATGTCTGCACGTGGAGAAAGACTTTCCCGTGGGAAGCCGGTTTTTCTCAAACGGGTCCCAGTGCTCTGCTCCTCTCTTTTCACTCCTGCTGCCAGAAGCCCAGGGAGGATGGGAGGGCTTAGAACATGGCTGGGCACTGTGGTTTCTTCCAGAGAAGTGGAGGGCATTTGCTTTTCCTTGCCACAACCACTTGTGAGAGGGTCTGCACCTCAGGAAAACTGTTCCCGTGGGAAGCCTGCTTTTTGCAAAGGGGTCTCAGAGCCGTGGGCCTCGGCTGTCCCTCTGGCTCCCCAAAGCACAGGGACGAGGTGAGGGGCTTAGACCATGCCTGGGCAATGTTGTTTCTTACACCTGGGTGTGTGGGATTTTGTTGAGCTGGCTACCCCCACTTGGGATAGGTTTTCCACAGCAAGCGCCTAGGAAGCCGTTTTTGCCTTAGTGTTCTCCGGGCTGTGTTCGTTGGGGTTGAACTCCTGCTAGCAAAACCGCCGGGATGAGGGAAGGGTTCAGACTGTGCCTGGGCCCTGTGGTCTCTTCAAGGTCAGTGTATGGCATTTCCTTCCCCTTGCCACAGGCACCTGGGAGCATGTCTTCACGTGAAGAAAGACGTTCCCGTGGGAAGCCGGTTTTTGTCAAACGGGTCCCAGTGCTCTGCTCCTCTCTTTTCACTCCTGCTGCCAGAAGCTCAGGGAGGATGGGAGGGCTTAGAACATGGCTGGGCACTGTGGTTTCTTCCAGAGAAGTGGAGGGCATTTGCTTTACCTTGCCACAACCACTTGTGAGAGAGTCTGCACCTCAGGAAAACTGTTTCCGTGGGAAGCCGGCTATTGCAAAGAGGTCTCTGGGCCCAGGGCCTCGGGTGTCCCTCCGGCTCCCCAAAGCACAGGGACGAGGTGAGGGCCTTAGACCGTGCCTGGGCAATGTTGTTTCTTACACCTGGGTGTGTGGCATAGTTTACCTGGCTACCCCCACTTGGGATAGGTGTTCCACAGCAAGCACCTATTGTTCGTCGGAAGCCGTTTTTGCCCCAGGGGTCTCCGGGCTGTGTTCGTTGGGGTTGAACTCCTGCTAGCAAAACCGCCGGGTTGAGGGAAGGGTTCAGACTGTGCCTGGGCCCTGTGGTCTCTTCCAGGTCAGTGTATGGCATTTCCTTCCCCTTGCCACAGGCACCTGGGAGCATGTCTGCACGTGGAGAAAGACTTTCCCGTGGGAAGCCGGTTTTTGTCCAACGGGTCCCAGTGCTCTGCTCCTCTCTTTTCACTCCTGCTGCCAGAAGCCCAGGGAGGATGGGAGGGCTTAGAACATGGCTGGGCACTGTGGTTTCTTCCAGAGAAGTGGAGGGCATTTGCTTTACCTTGTCACAACCACTTGTGAGAGGGTCTGCACCTCAGGAAAACTGTTCCCGTGGGAAGCCTGCTTTTTGCAAAGGGGTCTCTGGGCCCAGGGACTCGGGTGTCCCTCCGGCTCCCCAAAGCACAGGGACGAGGTGAGGGGCTTAGACCATGCCTGGGCAATGTTGTTTCTTACACCTGGGTGTGTGGCATAGTTTACCTGGCTACCCCCACTTGGGATAGGTGTTCCACAGCAAGCGCCTATTGTTCCTCGGAAGCCGTTTTTGCCTCAGTGTTCTCCGGGTTGTGTTCTTTGGGGTTGAACTCCTGCTAGCAAAACCGCCGGGTTGAGGGAAGGGTTCAGACTTTGCCTGGGCCCTGTGGTCTCTTCCAGGTCAGTGTATGGCATTTCCTTCCCCTTGCCACAGGCACCTGGGAGCATGTCTGCACGTGGAGAAAGACTTTTCCGTGGGAAGCCGGTTTTTGTCAAACGGGTCCCAGTGCTCTGCTCCTCTCTTTTCACTCCTGCTGCCAGAAGCCCAGGGAGGATGGGAGGGCTTAGAACATACCTGGGCACTGTGGTTTCTTCCAGAGAAGTGGAGGGCATTTGCTTTACCTTGCCACAACCACTTGGGATAGGGTCTGCACCTCAGGAAATCTGTTTCCGTGGGAAGCCGGCTTTTTGCAAAGGGGTCTCAGGGCCGTGGGCCTCGGGTGTCCCTCCGGCTCCCCAAAGCACAGGGACGAGGTGAGGGGCTTAGACCATGCCTGGGCAATGTTGTTTCTTACACCTGGGTGTGTGGCATTTTGTTGAGCTGGCTACCCCCACTTGGGATAGGTGTTCCACAGCAAGCACCTATTGTTCGTCGGAAGCCGTTTTTGCCCCAGGGGTCTCCGGGCTGTGTTCGTTGGGGTTGAACTCCTGCTAGCAAAACCGCCGGGTTGAGGGAAGGGTTCAGACTGTGCCTGGGCCCTGTGGTCTCTTCCAGGTCAGTGTATGGCATTTCCTTCCCCTTGCCACAGGCACCTGGGAGCATGTCTGCACGTGGAGAAAGACTTTCCCGTGGGAAGCCGGTTTTTGTCAAACGGGTCCCAGTGCTCTGCTCCTCTCTTTTCACTCCTGCTGCCAGAAGCCCAGGGAGGATGGGAGGGCTTAGAACATGGCTGGGCACTGTGGTTTCTTCCAGAGAAGTGGAGGGCATTGGCTTTACCTTGCCACAACCACTTGTGAGAGGGTCTGCGCCTCAGGAAAACTGTTTCCGTGGGAAGCCGGCATTTTGCAAAGGGGTCTCAGGGCCGTGAGCCTCGGGTGTCCCTCCGGCTCCCCAAAGCAGAGGGACGAGGTGAGGGGCTTAGACCATGCCTGGGCAATGTTGTTTCTTACACCTGTGTGTGTGGCATTTTGTTGAGCTGGCTACCCCCACTTGGGATAGGTTTTCCACAGCAAGCACCTCTTGTTCGTCGGAAGCCGTTTTTGCCCCAGGGGTCTCCGGGCTGTGTTCGTTGGGCTTGAACTCCTGCTAGCAAAACCGCCGGGTTGAGGGAAGGGTTCAGACTGTGCCTGGGCCCTGTGGTCTCTTCCAGGTCAGTGTATGGCATTTCCTTCCCCTTGCCAGAGGCACCTGGGAGCATGTCTGCACGTGGAGAAAGACTTTCCCGTGGGAAGCCGTTTTTTGTCAAACGTGTCCCAGTGCTCAGCTCCTCTCTTTTCACTCCTGCTGCCAGAAGCCCAGGGAGGATGGGAGGGCTTAGAACATGGCTGGGCACTGTGGTTTCTTCCAGAGAAGTGGAGGGCATTGGCTTTACCTTGCCACAACCACTTGGGATAGGGTCTGCACATCAGGAAAACTGTTTCCGTGGGAAGCCGGCTTTTTGCAAATGGATCTCTGGGCCCAGGGCCTCAGGTGTCCCTCCGGCTCCCCAAAGCACAGGGACGAGGTGAGGGGCTTAGACCATGCCTGGGCAATCTTGTTTCTTACACCTGTGTGTGTGGCATTTTGTTGAGCTGGCTACCCCCACTTGGGAAAGGTTTTCCACAGCAAGCGCCTATTGTTTGTCGGAAGCCGTTTTTGCCTCAGTGTTCTCCGGGCTGTGTTCGTTGGGGTTGAACTCCTGCTAACAAAACCGCCGGGATGAGGGAAGGGTTCAGACTGTGCCTGGGCCCTGTGGTCTCTTCCAGGTCAGTGTATGGCATTTCCTTCCCCTTGCCACAGGCACCTTGGAGCATCTCTGCACTTGGAGAAAGACTTTCCCGTGGGAAGCCGGTTTTTGTCAAACGGGTCCCAGTGTTCTGCTCCTCTCTTTTCACTCCTGCTGCCAGAAGCCCAGGGAGGATGGGAGGGCTTAGAACATGGCTGGGCACTGTGGTTTCTTCCAGAGAAGTGGAGGGCATTTGCTTTACCTTGCCACAACCACTTGGGATAGGGTCTGCACCTCAGGAAATCTGTTTCCGTGGGAAGCCGGCTTTTTGCAAAGGGGTCTCTGGGCCCAGGGCCTCGGGTGTCCCTCCGGCTCTCCTAAGCACAGGGATGAGGTGAGGGGTTTAGACCATGCCTGGGCAATGTTGTTTCTTACACCTGGGTGTGTGGCATAGTTTACCTGGCTACCCCCACTTGGGATAGGTGTTCCACAGCAAGCACCTATTGTTCGTCGGAAGCCGTTTTTGCCCCAGGGGTCTCCGGGCTGTGTTCCTTGGGGTTGAAGTCCTGCTAGCAAAACCGCCGGGATGAGGGAAGGGTTCAGACTGTGCCTGGGCCCTGTGGTCTCTTCCAGGTCAGTGTATGGCATTTCCTTCCCCTTGCCTCAGGCACCTGGGAGCATGTCTGCACGTGGAGAAAGACTTTCCCGTGGGAAGCCGGTTTTTGTCCAACGGGTCCCAGTGCTCTGCTCCTCTCTTTCCACTCCTGCTGCCAGAAGCCCAGGGAGGATGGGAGGGCTTAGAACATGGCTGGGCCCTGTGGTTTCTTCCAGAGAAGTGGAGGGCATTTGCTTTACCTTGCCACAACCACTTGTGAGAGGGTCTGCACCTCAGGAAAACTGTTTCCGTGGGAAGCCGGCTTTTTGCAAAGGGGTCTCAGGGCCGTGGGCCTCGGCTGTCCCTCCGGCTCCCCAGAGCACAGGGACGAGGTGACGGGCTTAGACCATGCCTGGGCAATGTTGTTTCTTACACCTGGGTGTGTTCCATTTTGTTGACCTGGCTACCCACACTTGGGATAGGTTTTCCACAGCAAGCGCCTATTGTTCGTCAGAAGCCGTTTTTGCCCCAGGGGTCTCCGGGCTGTGTTCGTTGTGGTTGAAATCCTGGTAGCAAAATCGCCGGGTTGAGGGAAGGGTTCAGACTGTGCCTGGGCCCTGTGGTCTCTTCCAGGTCAGTGTATGGCATTTCCTTCCCCTTGCCACAGGCACCTAGGAGCATGTCTGCACGTGGTGAAAGACTTTCCCGTGGGAAGCCGGTTTTTGTCAAACGGGTCCCAGTGCTCTGCTCCTCTCTTTCCACTCCTGCTGCCAGAAGCCCAGGGAGGATGGGAGGGCTTAGTACATGGCTGGGCACTGTGATTTCTTCCAGAGAAGTGGAGGGCATTTGCTTTACCTTGCCACAACCACTTGAGATAGGGTCTGCACCTCAGGAAATCTGTTTCCGTGGGAAGCCGGCTTTTTGCAAAGGGGTCTCTGGGCCCAGGGACTCGGGTGTCCCTCCGGCTCCCCAAAGCACAGGGACGAGGTGAGGGGCTTAGACCATGCCTGGGCAATGTTGTTTCTTCCACCTGGGTGTGTGGCATAGTTTACCTGGCTACCCCCACTTGGGATAGGTGTTCCACAGCAAGCACCTATTGTTCGTCGGAAGCCGTTTTTGCCCCAGGGGTCTCAGGGCTGTGTTCGTTGGGGTTGAACTCCTGCTAGCAAAACCGCTGGGATGAGGGAAGGGTTCAGACTTTGCCTGGGCCCTGTGGTCTCTTCCAGGTCAGTGTATGGCATTTCCTTCCCCTTGCCTCAGGCACCTGGGAGCATGTCTGCACGTGGAGAAAGACTTTCCCGTGGGAAGCCAGTTTTTGTCAAACGGGTCCCAGTGCTCTGCTCCTCTCTTTTCACTCATACTGCCAGAAGCCCAGGGAGGACGGGAGGGCTTAGAACATGGCTGGGCACTGTGGTTTCTTCCAGAGAAGTGGAGGGCATTGGCTTTACCTTGCCACAACCACTTGGGATAGGGTCTGCACCTCAGGAAAACTGTTCCCGTGGGAAGCCGGCTTTTTGCAAAGGGGTGTCTGGGCCGAGGGCCTCAGGTGTCCCTCCGGATCCCCAAAGCACAGGGACGAGGTGAGGGGCTTAGACCATGCCTGGGCAATGTTGTTTCTTACACCTGGGTGTGTGGCATTTTGTTGAGCTGGCTACCCCCACTTGGGATAGGTTTTCCACAGCAAGCGCCTATTGTTTGTCGGAAGCCGTTTTTGCCTCAGTGTTCTCCGGGCTGTGTTCGTTGGGGTTGAACTCCTGCTAGCAAAACCGCCGGGATGAGGGAAGGGTTCAGACTGTGCCTGGGCCCTGTGGTCTCTTCCAGGTCAGTGTATGGCATTTCCTTCCCCTTGCCTCAGGCACCTGGGAGCATGTCTGCACGTGGAGAAAGACTTTCCCCTGGGAAGCCGGTTTTTGTCAAACGGGTCCCAGTGCTCTGCTCCTCTCTTTTCACTCCTGCTGCTGAAAGGACATATTTGAAGTCGTTTGGTTGCAAGAAAACATACGTGGAGGAACATAACTGAAAATCCCCTTAAGCAAAGTTTGGGCGCCCCAAATACTTTAAGGAAGGGGCCCACTTGGAAAAATGCTAACCACAGCTTCGCCTTCTCGCTTCTGTGCACGCCTGCTTGCGAAAGATAAACAGATAAATCGAGCTCCTGGGTGGAGGGGTGCCTAATTGCATCCCACCCAGAGCTATCACCCCCCCCCGGCATGTTACCCTCCCACCCTCCACCCAGGATGACGCACAGAGAGACCCTCCGAAAGACCACCACCCTGCATCTTCTGGAGCTCTCTGATAGTCCCTCGCGCCAAAATTTCCTATTGGACAGTTTGTACTGGCCAACTGGACTCTTGATTGGGTAGAAACTGCAAACACCCCAATGACTGTCTCCTGAGGGTCACGCCCACAAGCCCCCATAAAAACCTAACCCTTTCATAGCTCGAGGCTCTTCTCCGCTGCCCCTGCGTGGGTTATGAGATGAGCCCCAGCGCGCTGGTCCTGCAATAAAGCCTCGTGTGATTGCATCAAGAACTGTCTCTCTCGACTTCATGGGGTTGAGTTGCCGCGTCCTCTAAGGTAGGGTGTGATTTTTATTTCCCCCCTTACATTTGGCGCGTTGGCCGGGAAACCTTGGCAACCATCCCCACGTCTCGAGAGACCACAATCTTGGAGGTACCCATCCCCCCCCTGCTGCTTGCTGCTTGCTCTGTTTCCGCGCCGGCTGTATCTGTCTGCTCTGCACGGCACTTGTTGCCATCTGGTCGGTTGACTGACATCTGGGTATATGTCTGCTCTGCACGGCACTTGTTGCCATCTGGTCGGTTGACTGACATCTGGGTATATGTCTGCTCTGCACGGCACTTGTTGCCATCTGGTCGGTTGACTGACATCTGGGTATATGTCTGCTCTGCACGGCACTTGTTGCCATCTGGTCGGTTGACTGACATCTGGGTATATGTCTGCTCTGCACGGCACTTGTTGCCATCTGGTCGGTTGACTGACATCTGGGTATATGTCTGCTCTGCACGGCACTTGTTGCCATGTGGTCGGTTGACTGACATCTGGGTATATGTCTGCTCTGCACGGCACTTGTTGCCATCTGGTCGGTTGACTGACATCTGGGTATATGTCTGCTCTGCACGGCACTTGTTGCCATCTGGTCGGTTGACTGACATCTGGGTCTGGTTCTGGTTTAATGCGGCCTTTTGGGCGGGTAGACGTGCCTCGAACGCCCAAGGCTGCACCCCCGGGGGACGCCCCGGTGGCTTCGGAAGGGAATCGGGGACGCTCGGTTTCCCTTTATTGGGAGGTCTCTGGCGAAGGTCTGACCCTCCTGCCCATAGGCGGCCAGGGATATCAGCCCTCGTCCACTCTTAACCCCAAGTGGTTGTTTAAGAGTCGGAGAGGCCGGTGGGCGCTTGACGGCATTCTGTCTTTACTGCTTGTCTGTTTTGTTTTTTTCATTTGGCAGGTTTCCCTCCGGCAGGAAACCATGGGGCAAACTATTTCTACCCCTCTTTGTCTCACCACCCGGCATTGGTCAGAAGTAAGAGCGAGAGCCCACAATTTGTCAGTAGAAGTCAACAAAAATAAATGGGTGACCTTCTGTGCCTCTGAATGGCCCACCTTTGGCGTCGGTTGGCCCCCTGGGGGGTCCTTCAATTTAACACCAATTCTAGCAGTTAAAGCTGTTATCTTTCAGCCAAATCCGCACGGACACCCTGACCAGCAGCCTTATATCATTGTCTGGCAGGACCTCGTCCAGAACCCCCCCCCTTGGGTAAAGCCGTGGCTTAGTCAGACTCCTACACAAACCTCTGCCCTGACCGTAAAAACGGCCACAGTAAAACAATGTTCCTGCGAGCCCCGTAAGATTTACCCTGAGTCTCAAGATCCGGCCCTTCTAGAATGGCCTCCCCCTTACCCGCACGTCCCTCCCTCTGCCCCACCGATGGAACCCTCGGGGGAAGAAAGCAGGGCAAGTGGGGAAGGAGGTCCAGCTCAAGGGACAAGGAGCAGGCGAGGGATCTCACCCGATTCCACTCGGGCCCTTCCCCTCCGAGCCTATGGCCCCCCTCCCGAAGGGAATGGCCTCCAGCCCCTACAGTATTGGCCGTTTTCCTCCTCAGACCTCTATAATTGGAAAACTAACCACCCCCCATTCTCTGAGGATCCCCAACGCCTAACTAACCTGGTAGAATATTTGCGTTTGAATGGAGGGACCCTGACACGGGGACCTCCCAACAGCTCACTTGGACCAGACTTCCCCAAGGGTTTAAAAACTCCCCAACCCTATTTGATGAGGCCCTACATCAGGACTTGATCCCATTCCGAATGACGCATCCCCAAACCGCGTTGCTTCAGTATGTCAATGACCTCCTGTTGGCCGGGGCCACATTAGCTGACTGCCGCCGAGACACCGAGGATTTGCTGAGAGAACTCGCCGCCCTGGGATATCGAGTATCAGTTAAAAAGGCTCAGATCTGCCAACCTCAGATAACCTACTTGGGGTATGTTCTAAAAGGGGGAAAGAGATGGCTGTCAGACTCTAGAAAACAAACGGTGGTCCAGATTCCTGTGCCCAAATCGCCCCGTCAGGTGCGGGAGTTCCTGGGCACAGCCGGCTTTTGCCGACTCTGGATACCGGGCTTTGCCACTTTAGCAGCCCCCCTTTACCCCCTGACAAAGGAAGGATCCCCTTTCATATGGGGAGCCGACCAGCAGGAAGCCTTTGATAATATCAAGCGCGCCCTGCTGTCCGCACCGGCCCTCACGCTGCCAGACGTATCGAAGCCCTTCACTCTGTACGTAGACGAACGAAAGGGCATAGCTCGGGGAGTACTAACTCAACCTCTCGGACCCTGGAGACGGCCAGTAGCCTACCTGTCAAAAAAGCTTGACCCGGTTGCTAAAGGCTGGCCAAATTGCCTCAGGGCCGTCGCAGCAGTCGCAGTCCTTGTTAAAGACGCTGACAAACTAACTATGGGACAGAAACTGACAATTGTGGCCCCTCATACACTCGAGAGCGTTGTCAGACAACCCCCCGACCGATGGCTGTCGAACGCTCGAATGACTCATTATCAGAGTCTCCTCCTCAACCGAGACCGGATACAGTTTGCCCCTCCAGTCGCCCTTAATCCCGCCACTATGCTCCCGGAAATGGATCCAGACGACGCGGGGATATTCCACTCTTGCCGAGAGGTTCTCGCCGAGGAAACTGGGATCCGGCACGACCTCGATGACCGACCCCTCCCAGATGCAGACCATACCTGGTATACTGATGGGAGCAGCTATATAGTGGAAGGTAAGCGGGTGGCAGGGGCGGCTGTAGTGGACTCAAAATCAGTAATATGGGCCAGCAGTTTGCCGGAAGGGACGTCCGCTCAAAAAGCAGAGCTAATCGCTCTAACACAAGCCCTCCGCTTAGCAGAAGGAAAAAAAGTCAACGTTTATACAGACAGCAGATATGCCTTCGCTACAGCCCATGTACACGGAGCTATCTATAAGCAGAGAGGACTCCTCACTTCAGCAGGAAAGGAAATTAAAAACAAAAGGGAAATTCTTGATCTCCTAGAAGCAGTCCATAAACCCCTTAAGGTGGCCATTATACACTGCCCTGGACATCAAGGAGACGGTTCGGAGACTGCCCTAGGAAACCAAAGGGCAGACCGGGAGGCAAAGAAGGCTGCACATGGACTTAACGTCCTAACGCTGAGTTCGGAGGAAGGAAATGACGGCCTTTTGCCTTATAAAAGTGTTATGCAGCCAAAGGACCCAAAAACTCCCTTGTCACAAGAGGAAGCTAAAGCCTTCCTGAAACAGCTGCATCATTTGACTCATTTTGGAAAAAAACATCTCGTGACTTCTGCCCGCAGTTCCCCTTTTGTTTTGCCTGACCTAGACAGATTAGCTTATGAAACTGTAAAGCACTGTATCCCTTGCCAGAAAGTTAATGCAGCCTTTTCCAGAAACACCGGAAGAACTAGACTTAGAGGAGACAGACCGGGACTTTATTGGGAAGTCGATTTCACCGAAGTACGCCCAGGAAGATATGGTAACAAGTACTTACTAGTATTCATTGATACTTTCTCTGGGTGGGTAGAAGCATACCCCACCAAAACCGAGACTGCACAGATTGTCACAAAAAAACTTATAGAAGAAATTTTTCCTCGGTTTGGAGTCCCAAGAATAATCGGGTCGGACAACGGCCCAGCCTTTGTTGCTCAGGTAAGTCAGGATATAGCCAGGATCCTTGGGGTAAATTGGAAATTACATTGTGCTTATAGACCCCAAAGCTCAGGTCAAGTAGAAAGAATAAATAGAACTATAAAAGAGACCATAACTAAATTGTCCTTGGAGACTGGCGTTGCAGACTGGATAGCCCTCCTTCCCTATGCCCTGTTCCGGGTCCGAAATACCCCGAATTTTCTAAATGTCACTCCCTTCGAAATATTGTATGGGACTACCCCTCCCTTGGCCTCTATGCATTTGCCTACCTTTGAACACGTAACTAACCAAGCTTTACTCAGCAGATTAAAGGCCCTTGAAATCACCCAAAGGACGTTGTGGAAATCATTAGCAGACGCCTACCGACCTGGGGACCTCCAGGTACCTCACCGGTTCCAGGTGGGAGACTCAGTCTACGTAAGGAGACATCGAGCCGGTAACCTAGAACCCCGGTGGAAAGGACCTTACATCGTCCTGCTGACAACCCCAACTGCTGTCAAAGTAGATGGCGTCTCGGCTTGGATCCATGCGTCTCACGTCAAGGAGGCCCCCCCCGACAAGAATTGGACTGTGGAAAAGACTGACAACCCCCTCAAACTCCGTCTGCGCCGCGTGTATGCTGCTGATGCTGATTCAACTACCGATAAGTAGCCTTAACCCACATGGTCCACTTACCCTGACCTGGGAAATCACCTCTCAGTTAGGGGCTCCAATATGGAGCATCTCTAGCAATGTTCCCCTTTGGGCGTGGTGGCCCAACCTATACCCCGATCTCTGCAGACTGGTTTCAGGCTTAGATGCCTGGGACATCTTAGATGAACAAAACATAGCCTGTCGCGACCCCATGGCCAAATATAGACTAAAAACGGACCCCTTCTATATATGTCCTAAAGATGGTCGAACAAGGGCAATCGTCCGCAAATGCGGAGGTTTCGACCACTACTTCTGTAAAAGCTGGGGATGTGAAACCACGGGGGTAGCCCCGTGGAAGCCAACTTCCTCATGGGACTTAATAAGCGTGACACGAGGAAATGCCACTACCCTTAACGTTACCTTCACTAATAAAGGGAAAGTATCCCGGGACTGGCTAAAAGGGAGAACTTGGGGTTTTAGGTTTTATATAACTGGGACGGATCCCGGATTCACATTTACTGTAAGGCTACGTGCTGACCCGCTAAGAACTGTTCCTATAGGACCTAACCAGATACTAAGTAACCAGTCACGTGGTCCGTCCCCAAATGACTCCCATGGTCTGACCGCAGACCTGCTTCCCCGGCGCCACCCCTTTCTTAACTCCTCCCTGAAAACTTACCATCCTGAGCAGCGGCTGTTCAGTATAGTGCAGGGAGCCTACACGGCCTTAAACCATACTAGTTCTAACTTGACACAGGCCTGCTGGCTATGCTTGTCCTCCATCCCTCCTTACTACCAAGGGATCGTACACTCTGGCAACTACACTGTGTCCGGAGGAGATGACAGATGTAACTGGGGAAAACCTGGAAAATTGACCTTAACAGAAATTTTTGGGCAGGGTCTTTGTATAGGAAATCCCACTCCAGAATATCAGCCCTTATGCAGTGAAACCCATGTTATTTCAGGGGCTAATATTACTAAAAACACCACGATTATCCATGAGAATGTGACCAGTAAATACTTAGTTCCCCTGGGCGGATGGTGGGCCTGCAACACCGGCCTAACTCCCTGCTTGCACACTAGTATTTTCAATCAGTCCGCAGACTTTTGTATCATGATCCAGTTGCTGCCCAAAGTGACCTACTATGAGACAGCCCCCTTCGAAGACAGGTTCGATTCATACCGCCAAGGTGGTTCCCTAATCAGGGATCGCCACAAGAGAGAATTGATCTCCATCTCTTTGGCGGTCCTATTGGGATTGGGAATTGCTGCCGGCATAGGCACCGGAGCGGCGGCCCTAGTTCAGGGGTCCCAATCCTATCAGGAACTGCGGATGTCAATTGATGAAGACCTGAAAGTGTTAGAACAATCCATTACCCACCTAGAAAAGTCATTAACTTCCTTGTCGGAAGTAGTCTTACAGAACAGAAGGGGTTTAGACCTTCTTTTCTTGCAGCAAGGGGGCGTATGTGTTGCCCTAAATGAAGAATGTTGTTTTTATTCCGATCACTCCGGAGTAATAAAGGATTCTATGACTAAATTGAGACAGAGATTAGTAGAGAGACGAAAAGAACGAGAGGCCTCTCAGGGGTGGTTCCAAGGTTGGTTTAATAAAACTCCCTGGTTAACTACTCTAATTTCCGTCCTGTCAGGACCACTGCTAATTATTCTGTTACTCCTTACCCTAGGCCCTTGTGTTCTGAATCGTCTCATACAATTTGTCCGTAGCCAAGTCAGCACTGTGCAACTATTCATGTTAAGACATGAATACCAAGAGTTAAACCCCTCAGAGGATCCAACTATTCCATGATTGGAATTGTTCAAAAACAAAAAGGGGGGAATGAAAGGACATATTTGAAGTCGTTTGGTTGCAAGAAAACATACGTGGAGGAACATAACTGAAAATCCCCTTAAGCAAAGTTTGGGCGCCCCAAATACTTTAAGGAAGGGGCCCACTTGGAAAAATGCTAACCACAGCTTCGCCTTCTCGCTTCTGTGCACGCCTGCTTGCGAAAGATAAACAGATAAATCGAGCTCCTGGGTGGAGGGGTGCCTAATTGCATCCCACCCAGAGCTATCACCCCCCCCCGGCATGTTACCCTCCCACCCTCCACCCAGGATGACGCACAGAGAGACCCTCCGAAAGACCACCACCCTGCATCTTCTGGAGCTCTCTGATAGTCCCTCGCGCCAAAATTTCCTATTGGACAGTTTGTACTGGCCAACTGGACTCTTGATTGGGTAGAAACTGCAAACACCCCAATGACTGTCTCCTGAGGGTCACGCCCACAAGCCCCCATAAAAACCTAACCCTTTCATAGCTCGAGGCTCTTCTCCGCTGCCCCTGCGTGGGTTATGAGATGAGCCCCAGCGCGCTGGTCCTGCAATAAAGCCTCGTGTGATTGCATCAAGAACTGTCTCTCTCGACTTCATGGGGTTGAGTTGCCGCGTCCTCTAAGGTAGGGTGTGATTTTTAATTCCCCCCTTACACTGCCAGAAGCCCAGGGAGGATGGGAGGGCTTAGAACATGGCTGGGCACTGTGGTTTCTTCCAGAGAAGTGGAGGGCATTTGCTTTACCTTGCCACAACCACTTGTGAGAGGGTCTGCACCTCAGGAAAACTGTTTCCGTGGGAAGCCGGCTTTTTGCAAAGGGGTCTCAGGGCCGTGGGCCTCGGGTGTCCCTCCGGCTCCCCAAAGCACAGGGACGAGGTGAGGGGCTTAGACCATGCCTAGGCAATGTTGTTTCTTACACCTGGGTGTGTGGCATTTTGTTGAGCTGGCTACCCCCACTTGGGATAGGTGTTCCACAGCAAGCACCTCTTGTTCGTCGGAAGCCGTTTTTGCCCCAGGGGTCTCCGGGCTGTGTTCGTTGGGCTTGAACTCCTGCTAGCAAAACCGCCGGGTTGAGGGAAGGGTTCAGACTGTGCCTGGGCCCTGTGGTCTCTTCCAGGTCAGTGTATGGCATTTCCTTCCCCTTGCCACAGGCACCTGGGAGCATGTCTGCACGTGGAGAAAGACTTTCCCGTGGGAAGCCGGTTTTTGTCAAACCGGTCCCAGTGCTCTGCTCCTCTCTTTTCACTCCTGCTGCCAGAAGCCCAGGGAGGATGGGAGGGCTTAGAACATACCTGGGCACTGTGGTTTCTTCCAGAGAAGTGGAGGGCATTTGCTTTACCTTGCCACAACCACTTGGGATAGGGTCTGCACCTCAGGAAAACTGTTTCCGTGGGAAGCCGGCTTTTTGCAAAGGGGTCTCAGGGACGTGGGCCTCGGGTGTCCCTCCGGCTCCCCAAAGCACAGGGACGAGGTGAGGGGCTTAGACCATGCCTGGGCAATGTTGTTTCTTACACCTGGGTGTGTGGCATTTTGTTGAGCTGGCTACCCCCACTTGCGATAGGTGTTCCACAGCAAGCACCTATTGTTCGTCGGAAGCCGTTTTTGCCCCAGGGGTCTCCGGGCTGTGTTCGTTGGGCTTGAACTCCTGCTAGCAAAACCGCCGGGTTGAGGGAAGGGTTCAGACTGTGCCTGGGCCCTGTGGTCTCTTCCAGGTCAGTGTATGGCATTCCCTTCCCCTTACCACAGGCACCTGGGAGCATGTCTGCACGTGGAGAAAGACTTTCCCCTGGGAAGACGGTTTTTGTCAAACGGGTCCCAGTGCTCTGCTCCTCTCTTTTCACTCCTGCTGCCAGAAGCCCAGGGAGGATGGGAGGGCTTAGAACATGGCTGGGCACTGTGGTTTCTTCCAGAGAAGTGGAGGGCATTGGCTTTACCTTGCCACAACCACTTGTGAGAGGGTCTGCACCTCAGGAAAACTGTTTCCGTGGGAAGCCGGCTTTTTGCAAAGCGGTCTCAGGGCCGTGAGCCTCGGGTGTCCCTCCGGCTCCCCAAAGCACAGGGACGAGGTGAGGGGCTTAGACCATGGCTGGGCAATGTTGTTTCTTACACCTGGGTGTGTGGCATTTTGTTGAGCTGGCTACCCCCACTTGGGATAGGTGTTCCACAGCAAGCACTATTGTTCGTCGGAAGCCGTTTTTGCCCCAGGGGTCTCCGGGCTGTGTTCGTTGGGCTTGAACTCCTGCTAGCAAAACCGCCGGGTTGAGGGAAGGGTTCAGACTGTGCCTGGGCCCTGTGGTCTCTTCCAGGTCAGTGTATGGCATTTCCTTCCCCTTGCCACAGGCACCTGGGAGCATGTCTGCACGTGGAGAAAGACTTTCCCGTGGGAAGCCGGTTTTTGTCAAACGGGTCCCAGTGCTCTGCTCCTCTCTTTTCACTCCTGTTGCCAGAAGCCCAGGGAGGATGGGAGGGCTTAGAACATACCTGGGCACTGTGGTTTCTTCCAGAGAAGTGGAGGGCATTTGCTTTACCTTGCCAGAACCACTTGGGATAGGGTCTGCACCTCAGGAAAACTGTTTCCGTGGGAAGCCGGCTTTTTGCAAAGGGGTCTCAGGGCCGTGGGCCTCGGGTGTCCCTCCGGCTCCCCAAAGCACAGGGACGAGTTGAGGGGCTTAGACCATGCCTGGGCAATGTTGTTTCTTACACCTGGGTGTGTGGCATTTTGTTGAGCTGGCTACCCCCACTTGGGATAGGTGTTCCACAGCAAGCACCTATTGTTCGTCGGAAGCCGTTTTTGCCCCAGGGGTCTCCGGGCTGTGTTAGTTGATGTTGAACTCCTGCTAGCAAAACCGCCGCGTTGAGGGAAGGGTTCAGACTGTGCCTGGGCCCTGTGGTCTCTTCCAGGTCAGTGTATGGCATTTCCTTCCCCTTGCCACAGGCACCTGGGAGCATGTCTGCACGTGGAGAAAGACTTTCCCGTGGGAAGCCGGTTTTTGTCAAACGGGTCCCAGTGCTCTGCTCCTCTCTTTTCACTCCTGCTGCCAGAAGCCCAGGGAGGATGGGAGGGCTTAGAACATACCTGGGCACTGTGGTTTCTTCCAGAGAAGTGGAGGGCATTTGCTTTACCTTGCCACAACCTCTTTGGATAGGGTCTGCACCTCAGGAAATCTGTTTCCGTGGGAAGCCGGCTTTTTGCAAAGGGGTCTCAGGGACGTGGGCCTCGGGTGTCCCTCCGGCTCCCCAAAGCACAGGGACGAGGTGAGGGGCTTAGACCATGCCTGGGCAATGTTGTTTCTTACACCTGGGTGTGTGGCATTTTGTTGAGCTGGCTACCCCCACTTGCGATAGGTGTTCCACAGCAAGCACCTATTGTTCGTCGGAAGCCGTTTTTGCCCCAGGGGTCTCCGGGCTGTGTTCGTTGGGCTTGAACTCCTGCTAGCAAAACCGCCGGGTTGAGGGAAGGGTTCAGACTGTGCCTGGGCCCTGTGGTCTCTTCCAGGTCAGTGTATGGCATTTCCTTCCCCTTGCCACAGGCACCTGGGAGCATGTCTGCACGTGGAGAAAGACTTTCCCGTGGGAAGCCGGTTTTTGTCAAACGGGTCCCAGTGCTCTGCTCCTCTCTTTTCACTCCTGCTGCCAGAAGCCCAGGGAGGATGGGAGGGCTTAGAACATGGCTGGGCACTGTGGTTTCTTCCAGAGAAGTGGAGGGCATTGGCTTTACCTTGCCACAACCACTTGTGAGAGGGTCTGCACCTCAGGAAAACTGTTTCCGTGGGAAGCCGGCTTTTTGCAAAGGGGTCTCAGGGCCGTGAGCCTCGGGTGTCCCTCCGGCTCCCCAAAGCACAGGGACGAGGTGAGGGGCTTAGACCATGGCTGGGCAATGTTGTTTCTTACACCTGGGTGTGTGGCATAGTTTACCTGGCTACCCCCACTTGGGATAGGTGTTCCACAGCAAGCACCTATTGTTCGTCGGAAGCCGTTTTTGCCCCAGGGGTCTCCGGGCTGTGTTCCTTGGGGTTGAACTCCTGCTAGCAAAACCGCCGGGATGAGGGAAGGGATCAGACTGTGCCTGGGCCCTGTGGTCTCTTCCAGGTCAGTGTATGGCATTTCCTTCCCCTTGCCACAGGACCTGGGAGCTTGTCTGCACGTGGAGAAAGACTTTCCCGTGGGAAGCCGGTTTTTGTCAAACGGGTCCCAGTGCTCTGTTCCTCTCTTTTCACTCCTGCTGCCAGAAGCCCATGGAGGATGGGAGGGCTTAGAACATGGCTGGGCACTGTGGTTTCTTCCAGAGAAGTGGAGGGCATTTGCTTTACCTTGCCACAACCACTTGTGAGAGGGTCTGCACCTCAGGAAAACTGTTTCCGTGGGAAGCCGGCTTTTTGCAAAGGGGTCTCAGGGCCGTGAGCCTCGGGTGTCCCTCCGGCTCCCCAAAGCACAGGGACGAGGTGAGGGGCTTAGACCATGGCTGGGCAATGTTGTTTCTTCCACCTGGGTGTGTGGCATAGTTTACCTGGCTACCCCCACTTGGGATAGGTGTTCCACAGCAAGCACCTATTGTTCGTCAGAAGCCGTTTTTGCCCCAGGGGTCTCCGGGCTGTGTTCGTTGGGGTTGAACTCCTGCTAGCAAAACCGCCAGGTTGACGGAAGGGTTCAGAGAGTGCCTGGGCCCTGTGGTCTCTTCTAGGTCAGTGTATGGCATTTCCTTCCCCTTGCCACAGGACCTGGGAGCTTGTCTGCACGTGGAGAAAGACTTTCCCGTGGGAAGCCGGTTTTTGTCAAACGGGTCCCAGTGCTCTGTTCCTCTCTTTTCACTCCTGCTGCCAGAAGCCCATGGAGGATGGGAGGGCTTAGAACATGGCTGGGCACTGTGGTTTCTTCCAGAGAAGTGGAGGGCATTTGCTTTACCTTGCCACAACCACTTGTGAGAGGGTCTGCACCTCAGGAAAACTGTTCCCGTGGGAAGCCTGCTTTTTGCAAAGGGGTCTCAGGGCCGTGGGCCTCGGCTGTCCCTCCGGCTCCCCAAAGCACAGGGACAAGGTGAGGGGCTTAGACCATGCCTGGGCAATGTTGTTTCTTACACCTGGGTGTGTGGCATTTTGTTGAGCTGGCTACTCCCACTTGGGATAGGTTTTCCACAGCAAGCGCCTATTGTTCGTCGGAAGCCGTTTTTGCCCCAGGGGTCTCCGGGCTGTGTTCGTTGGGGTTGAACTCCTGCTAGCAAAACCGCCGGGTTGAGGGAAGGGTTCAGACTGTGCCTGGGCCCTGTGGTCTCTTCCAGGTCAGTGTATGGCATTTCCTTCCCCTTGCCACAGGCACCTGGGAGCATGTCTGCACGTGGAGAAAGACTTTCCTGTGGGAAGCCGGTTTTTGTCAAACGGGTCCCAGTGCTCTGCTCCTCTCTTTTCACTCCTGCTGCCAGAAGCCCAGGGAGGATGGGAGGGATTAGAACATGGCTGGGCACTGTGGTTTCTTCCAGAGAAGTGGAGGGCATTTGCTTTACCTTGCCACTACCACTTGGCATAGGGTCTGCACCTCAGGAAAACTGTTTCCGTGGGAAGCCGGCTTTTTGCAAAGAGGTCTCTGGGCCGAGGGCCTCAGGTGTCCCTCCGGCTCCCCAAAGCACAGGGACGAGATGAGGGGCTTAGACCATGCCTGGGCAATGTTGTTTCTTACACCTGGGTGTGCGGCATTTTGTTGAGCTTGCTGCCCCCACTTGGGATAGGTTTTCCACAGCAAGCGCCTATTGTTCGTCGGAAGCCGTTTTTGCCTCAGTGTTCTCCGGGCTGTATTCGTTGGGCCTGAACTCCTGCTAGCAAAACCGCCGGGATGAGGGAAGGGTTCAGACTGTGCCTGGGCCCTGTGGTCTCTTCCAGGTCAGTGTATGGCATTTCCTTCCCCTTGCCACAGGCACCTGGGAGCATGTCTTCACGTGGAGAAAGACTTTCCCGTGGGAAGCCGGTTTTTGTCAAACGGGTCCCAGTGCTCTGCTCCTCTCTTTTCACTCCTGCTGCCAGAAGCCCAGGGAGGATGGGAGGGCTTAGAACATGGCTGGGCACTGTGGTTTCTTCCAGAGAAGTGGAGGGCATTTGCATTACCTTGCCACAACCACTTGGGATAGGGTCTACACCTCAGGAAATCTGTTTCCGTGGGAAGCCGGCTTTTTGCAAATGGGACTCTGGGCCCAGGGCCTCAGGTGTCCCTCCGGCTCCCCAAAGCACAGGGACGAGGTGAGGGGCTTAGACCATGGCTGGGCAATGTTGTTTCTTACACCTGGGTGTGTGGCATTTTGTTGAGCTGGCTACCCACACTTGGGATAGGTTTTCCACAGCAAGCGCCTATTGTTTGTCGGAAGCCGTTTTTGCCTCAGTGTTCTCCGGGCTGTGTTCGTTGGGGTTGAACTCCTGCTAGCAAAACCGCCGGGATGAGGGAAGGGTTCAGACTGTGCCTGGGCCCTGTGGTCTCTTCCAGGTCAGTGTATGGCATTTCCTTCCCCTTGCCACAGGCACCTGGGAGCATCTCTGCACTTGGAGAAAGACTTTCCCGTGGGAAGCCGGTTTTTGTCAAACGGGTCCCAGTGCTCTGCTCCTCTCTTTTCACTCCTGTTGCCAGAAGCCCAGGGAGGATGGGAGGGCTTAGAACATGGCTGGGCACTGTGGTTTCTTCCAGAGAAGTGGAGGGCATTTGCTTTACCTTGCCACAACCACTTGGGATAGGGTCTGCACCTCAGGAAATCTGTTTCCGTGGGAAGCCGGCTTTTTGCAAAGGGGTCTCTGGGCCCAGGGCCTCGGGTGTCCCTCCGGCTCCCCAAAGCACAGGGATGAGGTGAGGGGTTTAGACCATGCCTGGGCAATGTTGTTTCTTACACCTGGGTGTGTGGCATAGTTTTCCTGGCTACCCCCACTTGGGATAGGTGTTCCACAGCAAGCACCTATTGTTCGTCGGAAGCCGTTTTTGCCCCAGGGGTCTCCGGGCTGTGTTCGTTGGGGTTGAAGTCCTGCTAGCAAAACCGCCGGGATGAGGGAAGGGTTCAGACTGTGCCTGGGCCCTGTGGTCTCTTCCAGGTCAGTGTATGGCATTTCCTTCCCCTTGACACAGGCACCTGGGAGCATGTCTGCACGTGGAGAAAGACTTTCCCGTGGGAAGCCGGTTTTTGTCAAACGGGTCCCAGTGCTCTGCTCCTCTCTTTTCACTCCTGCTGCCAGAAGGCCAGGGAGGATGGGAGGGCTTAGAACATGGCTGGGCCCTGTGGTTTC
This sequence comes from Ursus americanus, assembly GCF_024610735.1. Lineage (NCBI taxonomy): Eukaryota > Metazoa > Chordata > Mammalia > Carnivora > Ursidae > Ursus > Ursus americanus. The sequence goes on from NC_142146.1 coordinate 115,133, forward strand.
TTCCAGAGAAGTGGAGGGCATTTGCTTTACCTTGCCACAACCACTTGTGAGAGGGTCTGCACCTCAGGAAAACTGTTTCCGTGGGAAGCCGGCTTTTTGCAAAGGGGTCTCTGGGCCCAGGGCCTCGGGTGTCCCTCCGGCTCCCCAAAGCACAGGGACGAGGTGAGGGGCTTAGACCATGCCTGGGCAATGTTGTTTCTTACACCTGGGTGTGTGGCATAGTTTACCTGGCTACCCCCACTTGGGATAGGTGTTCCACAGCAAGCACCTATTGTTCGTCGGAAGCCGTTTTTGCCCCAGGGGTCTCCGGGCTGTGTACGTTGGGGTTGAACTCCTGCTAGCAAAACCGCTGGGATGAGGGAAGGGTTCAGACTGTGCCTGGGCCCTGTGGTCTCTTCCAGGTCAGTGTATGGCATTCCTTCCCCTTGCCTCAGGCACCTGGGAGCATGTCTGCACGTGGAGAAAGACTTTCCCGTGGGAAGCCGGTTTTTGTCAAACGGGTTCCAGTGCTCTGCTCCTCTCTTTTCACTCCTGCTGCCATAAGCCCAGTGAGGATGGGAGGACTTAGAACATGGCTGGGCACTGTGGTTTCTTCCACAGACGAGGATGGCATTTCCTTCACCTTGCCACAGGCACTTGGGAGCATGTCTGCACGTGGAGATAGACTTTCCCGTGGGAAGCCTGTTTTTGTCAAACGGGTCCCAGTGCTGTGCTCCTCTCTTTTCACTCCGGCTGCCAGAAGCCCAGTGAGGATGGGAGGGCTTAGAACATGACTGGGCACTGTCGTTTCCTCCAGAGACGTGGATGGCATTGCTATACCTTGCCACAACCACTTGTGAGAGGGTCTGCACATCAAGAAAACTGTTTCTGTGGGAAGCCGGGTTTGGCCAAACGGGTCTCAGGCCCGTGGGTCTCGGGTGTCCGTCCGGCTCCCCAAAGCACAGGGATGAGGTGAGGGGCTTAGACCATGCTTGGGCAATGTTGTTTCTTACACCTGGGTGTGTGGCATTTTGTTTACCTGGCTACCCCTCTTGGGATAGGTTTTCCACAGCAAGAGCATATTGCTCGTCAGAAGCCGTTTTTGAATCAGGGGTCTCCGGGCTGTGTTCGTTGGGGTTGAACTCCTGCTAGCAAAACCGCCGGGATGAGGGAAGGGTTCAGACTGTGCCTGGGCCATGTGGTCTCTTCCAGGTCAGTGTATGGCATTTCCTTCCCCTTGCCACAGGCACCTGGGAGCATGTCTGCACGTGGAGAAAGACTTTCCCGTGGGAAGCCGGTTTTTGTCAAACGGGTCCCAGTGCTCTGCCCCTCTCTTTTCACTCCTACTGCCAGAAGCCCAGGGAGGATGGGAGGGCTTAGAACATGGCTGGGCACTGTGGTTTCTTCCAGACAAGTGGAGGGCATTTGCTTTACCTTGCCACAACCACTTGGGATAGGGTCTGCACTTCAGGAAAACTGTTTCCGTGGGAAGCCGGCTTTTTGCAAAAGGTCTCTGGGCCGAGGGCCTCAGGTGTCCCTCCGGCTCCCCAAAGCACAGGGACAAGGTGAGGGGCTTAGACCATGCCTGGGCAATGTTGTTTCTTACACCTGGGTGTGCGGCATTTTGTTGAGCTGGCTACCCCCACTTGGGATAGGTTTTCCACAGCAAGCGCCTAGGAAGCCGTTTTTGCCTTAGTGTTCTCCGGGCTGTGTTCGTTGGGGTTGAACTCCTGCTAGCAAAACCGCTGGGATGAGGGAAGGGTTCAGACTGTGCCTGGGCCCTGTGGTCTCTTCAAGGTCAGTGTATGGCATTTCCTTCCCCTTGCCACAGGCACCTGGGAGCATGTCTTCACGTGGAGAAAGACTTTCCCGTGGGAAGCCGGTTTTTGTCAAACGGGTCCCAGTGCTCTGCTCCTCTCTTTTCACTCCTGCTGCCAGAAGCTCAGGGAGGATGGGAGGGCTTAGAACATGGCTGGGCACTGTGGTTTCTTCCAGAGAAGTGGAGGGCATTTGCTTTACCTTGCCACAACCACTTGTGAGAGGGTCTGCACCTCAGGAAAACTGTTTCCGTGGGAAGCCTGCTTTTTGCAAAGGGGTCTCAGGGTCGTGGGCCTCGGCTGTCCCTCCGGCTCCCCAAAGCACAGGGACGAGGTGAGGGGCTTAGACCATGCCTGGGCAATGTTGTTTCTTACACCTGGGTGTGTGGCATAGTTTACCTGGCTACCCCCACTTGGGATAGGTGTTCCACAGCAAGCACCTATTGTTCGTCGGAAGCCGTTTTTGCCCCAGGGGTCTCCGGGCTGTGTTCGTTGGGGTTGAACTCCTGCTAGCAAAACCGCCGGGTTGAAGGAAGGGTTCAGACTGTGCCTGGGCCCTGTGGTCTCTTCCAGGTCAGTGTATGGCATTTCCTTCCCCTTGCCACAGGCACCTGGGAGCATGTCTTCACGTGGAGAAAGACTTTCCCGTGGGAAGCCGGTTTTTGTCCAACGGGTCCTAGTGCTCTGCTCCTCTCTTTTCACTCCTGCTGCCAGAAGCCCAGTGAGGATGGGAGGGCTTAGAACATGGCTGGGCACTGTGGTTTCTTCCAGAGAAGTGGAGGGCATTTGCTTTACCTTGCCACAACCACTTGGGATAGGGTCTGCACCTCAGGAAAACTGTTTCCGTGGGAAGCCGGCTTTTTGCAAAGAGGTGTCTGGGCCGAGGGCCTCAGGTGTCCCTCTGGCTCCCCAAAGCACAGGGACGAGGTGAGGGGCTTAGACCATGCCTGGGCAATGTTTTTTCTTTCACCTGGGTGTGTGGCATTTTGTTGACCTGGCTACCCCCACTTGGGATAGGTTTTCCACAGCAAGCGCCTATTGTTCGTCGGAAGCCATTTTTGCCTCAGTGTTCTCCGGGTTGTGTTCGTTGGGGTTGAACTCCTGCTAGCAAAACCGCCGGGTTGAGGGAAGGGTTCAGACTTTGCCTGGGCCCTGTGGTCTCTTCCAGGTCAGTGTATGGCATTTCCTTCCCCTTGCCACAGGCACCTGGGAGCATGTCTGCACGTGGAGAAAGACTTTTCCGTGGGAAGCCGGTTTTTGTCAAACGGGTCCCAGTGCTCTGCTCCTCTCTTTTCACTCCTGCTGCCAGAAGCCCACGGAGGATGGGAGGGCTTAGAACATGGCTGGGCACTGTGGTTTCTTCCAGAGAAGTGGAGGGCATTTGCTTTACCTTGCCACAACCACTTGTGAGAGGGTCTGCACCTCAGGAAATCTGTTTCCGTGGGAAGCTGGCTTTTTGCAAAGGGGTCTCTGGGCCCAGGGCCTCGGGTGTCCCTCCGGCTCCCCAAAGCACAGGGACGAGGTGAGGGGCTTAGACCATGCCTGGGCAATGTTGTTTCTTACACCTGTGTGTGTGGCATAGTTTACCTGGCTACCCCCACTTGGGATAGGTGTTCCACAACAAGCACCTATTGTTCGTCGGAAGCCGTTTTTGCCCCAGGGGTCTCCGGGCTGTGTTCGTTGGGGTTGAACTCCTGCTAGCAAAACCGCCGGGTTGAGGGAAGGGTTCAGAGAGTGCCTGGGCCCTGTGGTCTCTTCCAGGTCAGTGTATGGCATTTCCTTCCCCTTGCCACAGGCACCTGGGAGCATGTCTTCACGTGGAGAAAGACTTTCCCGTGGGAAGCCGGTTTTTGTCCAACGGGTCCCAGTGCTCTGCTCCTCTCTTTTCACTCCTGCTGCCAGAAGCCCAGGGAGGATGGGAGGGCTTAGAACATGGCTGGGCACTGTGGTTTCTTCCAGAGAAGTGGAGGGCATTTGCTTTACCTTGCCACAACCACTTGTGAGAGGGTCTGCACCTCAGGAAAACTGTTTCCGTGGGAAGCCTGCTTTTTTCAAAGGGGTCTCAGGGTCGTGGGCCTCGGGTGTCCCTCCGGCTCCCCAAAGCACAGGGACGAGGTGAGGGGCTTAGACCATGCCTGGGCAATGTTGTTTCTTACACCTGGGTGTGTGGCATTTTGTTGAGGTGGCTACCCCCACTTGGGATAGGTTTTCCACAGCAAGCGCCTATTGTTCGTCGGAAGCCGTTTTTGCCCCAGTGGTCTCCGGGCTGTGTTCGTTGGGGTTGAACTCCTGGTAGCGAAACCGCCGGGATGAAGGAAGGGTTCAGACTGTGCCTGGGCCCTGTGGTCTCTTCCAGGTCAGTGTATGGCATTTCCTTCCCCTTGCCACAGGCACCTGGGAGCATGTCTGCACGTGGAGAAAGACTTTCCCGTGGGAAGCCGGTTTTTGTCAAACGGGTCCCAGTGCTCTGCTCCTCTCTTTTCACTCCTGCTGCCAGAAGCCCAGGGAGGATGGGAGGGCTTAGAACATGGCTGGGCACTGTGGTTTCTTCCAGAGAAGTGGAGGGCATTTGCTTTACCTTGCCACAACCACTTGGAATAGGGTGTGCACCTCAGGAAAACTGTACCCGTTTGAAGCCGGCTTTTTGCAAAGGGGTCTCTGGGCCGAGGGCCTCAGGTGTCCCTCCGGATCCCCAAAGCACAGGGACGAGGTGAGGGGCTTAGAGCATGCCTGGGCAATGTTGTTTCTTCCACCTGGGTGTGTGGCATAGTTTACCTGGCTACCCCCACTTGGGATAGGTGTTCCACAGCAAGCGCCTATTGTTTGTCGGAAGCCGTTTTTGCCTCAGTGTTCTCCGGGCTGTGTTCGTTGGGGTTGAACTCCTGCTAGCAAAACCGCCGGGATGAGGGAAGGGTTCAGACTGTGCCTGGGCCCTGTGGTCTCTTCCAGGTCAGTGTATGGCATTTCCTTCCCCTTGCCTCAGGCACCTGGGAGCATGTCTGCACGTGGAGAAAGACTTTCCCCTGGGAAGCCGGTTTTTGTCAAACGGGTCCCAGTGCTCTGCTCCTCTCTTTTCACTCCTGCTGCCAGAAGCCCAGGGAGGATGGGAGGGCTTAGAACATGGCTGGGCACTGTGGTTTCTTCCAGAGAAGTGGAGGGCATTTGCTTTACCTTGCCACAACCACTTGGGATAGGGTCTGCACCTCAGGAAAACTGTTTCCGTGGGAAGCCGGCTTTTTGCAAAGGGGTCTCAGGGCCGTGGGCCTCGGGTGTCCCTCCGGCTCCCCAAAGCACAGGGACGAGGTGAGGGGCTTAGACCATGCCTGGGCAATGTTGTTTCTTACACCTGGGTGTGTGGCATTTTGTTGAGCTGGCTACCCCCACTTGGGATAGGTGTTCCACAGCAAGCACCTATTGTTCGTCGGAAGCCGTTTTTGCCCCAGGGGTCTCCGGGCTGTGTTCGTTGGGGTTGAACTCCTGCTAGCAAAACCGCCGGGTTGAGGGAAGGGTTCAGACTTTGCCTGGGCCCTGTGGTCTCTTCCAGGTCAGTGTATGGCATTTCCTTCCCCTTGCCACAGGCACCTGGGAGCATGTCTGCACGTGGAGAAAGACTTTCCCGTGGGAAGCCAGTTTTTGTCAAATGGGTCCCAGTGCTCTGCTCCTCTCTTTTCACTCCTGCTGCCAGAAGCCCAGTGACGATGGGAGGGCTTAGCACATGGCTGGGCACTGTGGTTTCTTCCAGAGAAGTGGATGGCATTTGCTTTACCTTGCCACAACCACTTGTGATAGGGTCCGCACCTCAGGAAAACTGTTTCCGTTGGAAGCCGGCTTTTTGCCAAACGGGTCTCAGGGCCGTGGGCCTCGGGTGTCCCTCAGGCTCCCAAAAGCACAGGGACGAGGTGAGGGGCTTAGACCATGCCTGGGCAATGTTGTCTCTTACACCTGGGTGTGTGGCATTTTGTTGAGCTGGCTACCCCCACTTGGGATAGGTTTCCCACATCAAGAGCATATTGTTCCTCGGAAGCCGTTTTTGCCCCAGGGCATCTCCGGGCTGGGTTCGTTCGGGTTGATGTCTTTTGTCAAAACCGCCGGGATGAGGGAAGGACTCAGACGGTGCCTTCGCACTGTGGTCTCTTACCCGAACCGTACCCTAAGGGGACCCAAATACTATACCCGGACCCAGACGCTGACCCTGATCCTGACCATGACCCTGACCCTAACCCGAACCCTAACCCTAACCATAACACCTAACCCTAACCGTAACCCTACCCTGAGCCCTAACCATAACCCTAACACGAACCCTAATCCTAAACAGAACCCTAGCCCTAACCCAAACCCTACCCCTAACCCGAACCCTAACGGGAACCCTAACTCTAACCCTAACCTTAACCGTAACCTGAAATCTAACCCTATCCCGAACCCGAACCCTAACCCGAACCCTAACCGTAACCATAACCCGAACCCTAACCCTAACCCTACCCTAACACTAACCCTATCCCTAACCTGAAACCTAACCCTAACCCTAACCCTAACCCGAACCCGAATCCAAACCCTAACCCTAACCCAAACCTAACCCTAACCCTAACCCTAACCCTAACCCGAAACCTAATCCTAAACCTAGCCCTAAACCTCACCCGAACCCTAACCCAAACCCGAACCAGAACCCTAACCCGAACCCTAACCCTAACCCTAACCCGAACCCGAAAAAACCCTAACCCTAACCCAAACCTAACCCTAACCCTAACCCAAACCCGAACCCTAAGAGGAACTCTAACCCTAACCCGAACACTAACCCGAATCCGAACCATAACCCTAACCATAACCTGAACTCGAACCCTAAGCTGAACCCTAACACTAACCCTAACCCAAAACCAAACCCAAACCCTAACCCTAACTCGAACACTAACCGTACCCCTAATCGTAAGCTGAACCCTAACCCGAACCCTAACCCTAACCCTAACCCGAACCCGAATCCAAACCCTAACCCTAACCCAAACCTAACCCTAACCCTAACCCTAACCATAACACGAAACCTAATCCTAAACCTAGCCCTAAACCTCACCCGAACCCTAACCCGAACCCGAACCAGAACCCTAACCCTAACCCTAACGCTAACCAGAACCAGAACCCTAACCCTAACCCTAACCCTAACTCTAACCCTAACCCTAAGCATCACCTGAACCCTAACCCTGCCCCTAACCCTAACCCTAACCCTAACCCTAACCCGAACCAGAACCCTAACCCTAACCATAACCATAACCCGCACCCTAACCCTAACCCTACCCTAACACTAACCCTATCGCTAACCTGAAACCTAACCCTAACCCTAACCCTAACCCTAACTCTAACCCTAACCCTAACCCTAACCCTAACCCTAACCCGAACCGTAACCCTAAACCTAACACTAACCCTAACCCTAACCCTAACCCTAACCCTAACCCTAACCCTAACCCGAAACAAAACCCTAACCCTAACCCAAACCTAACCCTAACCCTAACCCAAACCCGAACCCTAAGAGGAACTCTAACCCTAACCCGAACACTAACCCGAATCCGAACCATAACCCTAACCA
>NC_142146.1:125000-132500 GCF_024610735.1 Ursus americanus
ACCTGAACACTAACCCTAACCCGAAGCCTAACCAGAACCCGAACCCTAACCCTAACCCTAACCCTAACACTAACCCTAAACCCTAACCCTAACCCTAACTCTAACGCTAACCCTAAACCTAACCCTAACCCGAACCCTAACCCTACCCCGAACCCTAACCCGAACCCTAACCCGAACCATAACCGTAACCCTAATCCGAACCCTAACCCTAACCCTAACCCGAACCCGAATCCAAACCCTAACCCTAACCCAAACCTAACCCTAACCCTAACCCTATCCCTAACCCTAACCCGAAACCTAATCCTAAACCTAGCCCTAAACCTCACCCGAACCCTAACCCAAACCCGAACCAGAACCCTAACCCGAACCCTAACCCTAACCCTAAACCGAACCCGAAACAAAACCCTAACCCTAACCCAAACCTAACCCTAACCCTAACCCAAACCCGAACCCTAAGAGGAACTCTAACCCTAACCCGAACACTAACCCGAATCCGAACCATAACCCTAACCATAACCTGAACTCGAACCCTAACCTGAACCCTAACACTAACCCTAACCCAAAACCAAACCCAAACCCTAACCCTAACTCGAACACTAACCGTACCCCTAATCGTAAGCTGAACCCTAACCCGAACCCTAACCCTAACCCTAACCCGAACCCGAATCCAAACCCTAACCCAAACCTAACCCTAACCCTAACCCTAATCCTAAACCTAACCCTAACCTGAACCCTAACACTAAGCCTAACCCAAAACCAAACCCAAACCCTAACCCTAACTCGAACACTAACCGTACCCCTAATCGTAAGCTGAACCCTAACCCGAACCCTAACCCTAACCCTAACCCGAACCCGAATCCAAACCCTAACCCTAACCCAAACCTAACCTTAACCCTAACCCTAACCCTAACCCTAACACGAAACCTAATCCTAAACCTAGCCCTAAACCTCACCCGAACCCTAACCCGAACCCGAACAAGAACCCTAACCCGAACCCTAACCCTAACCCTAACCCTAACTCTAACCCTAACCCTAAGCATCACCTTAACCCGAACCAGAACCCTAACCCTAACCGTAACCCTAACCCGCACCCTAACCCTAACCCTACCCTAACACTAACCCTATCCCTAACCTGAAACCTAACCCTAACCCTAACCCTAACCCTAACTCTAACCCTAACCCTAACCCTAACCCGAAGCTGAACCCTCAACCAAACACGAACCGTAACCCTAACTCTAAAACTAACTCACCCGAACCCTAACCCTAACACAACCCGAATCCTAACCCTAACCTTAACCTGAACCCTAACCCTAACCGAACCCGAACCCTAACCCTAACCCTAAACCTAACCGGAAACCAAACCCTAAACCTCACTCTAACCCTAACCCGAACCGTAACCCTAAACCTAACACTAACCCTAACCCTAACGCTAACCCGAACCCTAACCCTAACCCTAAGCCTAACCTAACCCGGACCCGAACCGGATCCCTAACCCGAACCCGAACCCTAACCCTAACCCAACCCTAACCCTAACCCTATCCCTGACCTGAACCCTAACCCTAAACCTAACCCTAACCCGAACCCTAACCCAAACCCTAACCCTAACCCGAACCTAACCCTAACCCCAACCCTAACCCCAACCCTAAGAGGAACCCTAATCCTAACCGGAACCATAACCCGAACCCTAACACTAACCCTAACCCTAACCCTAATCTGAAACCTCACCCTACCCTAACCCGAATCTGAAGCCGAGACTGAACCCTAACCCTAACCCTAAACCGAACCCAAATCCTAACCCTAACCCTAACCGGAACCCGAACCCTAACCCTAACCCTATCCCTAACCCTAACCCTAACCCGAACGTGAACACGAAACCGACCCCGAACCTGAACCCTAACCGTAACCCGAAACCTAAACCTAACTGAAGCCCTAAACCTCACCCGAACCCTAACCCGAACCCGAAACCAACCGAACCCTAACCGTAACCCTCACCCGAACCCTAATCCTAACCCTAACCCGAAACCGAATCCAAACCCAAAGCCTAACCCAAACCTAACCCTAACCCTAACCCTAAACCGAACCCTAAGAGGAACACTAACCCTAACCCGAACCCTAACCCGAATCCTAACCCTAACCATAACCCTAACCCTAACCCGAACCTGAACCCTCAACCGAACATGAACCCTAACCCTAACCCTAACCCTAACCCTAACCCGAACCCAAACCCTAAACCTCACCCTAACCCTAATCCGAACACTAAACCTAACCCTAAACCTACCCCGAACCCTAAACCTAACCCTAACCCAAACCCTAACCCGATCCCTAACCCTAACCCTAACCTGAACACGAACCCGAACCCTAACCCGAACCCGAACCCTAACCCTAACCCGAAACCTAACCCTAACCCTAACCCTAACCCTAACCCTAAGCATCACCTGAACCCTAACCCTGCCCCTAACCCTAACCCTAACCCTAACCCGAACCAGAACCCTAACCCTAACCGTAACCATAAGTCGAACCCTAACCCTAACCCTACCCTAACACTAACCCGATCCCTAACCTGAAACCTCACCCTAACCCTAACCCGAACCGTAACCCTAACCCTAACCCTAACCCTAACCCTAACGCTAACCCGAACCCTAACCCTAACCCTAACCCGAACCCGAACACTAACCCAAACCCTAACGCTAACCCTATCCCTAACCTGAACACTAACCCTAACCCGAAGCCTAACCAGAACCAGAACCCTAACCCTAACCCTAACCCTAACACTAACCCTAAACCCTAACCCTAACCCTAACTCTAACCCTAACCCTAAACCTAACCCTAACCCGAACCCTAACCCTACCCCGAACCCTAACCCGAACCCTAACCCGAACCCTAACCGTAACCCTAATCCGAACCCTAACCCTAACCCTAACCCGAAGCCGAATCCAAACCCTAACCCTAACCCAAACCTAACCCTAACCCTAACCCTAACCCTAACCCGAAACCTAATCCTAAACCTAGCCCTAAACCTCACCCAAACCCTAACCCAAACCCGAACCAGAACCCTAACCCGAACCCTAACCCTAACCCTAACCCGAACCCGAAACAAAACCCTAACCCTAACCCAAACCTAACCCTAACCCTAACCCAAACCCGAACCCTAAGAGGAACTCTAACCCTAACCCGAACACTAACCCGAATCCGAACCATAACCCTAACCATAACCTGAACTCGAACCCTAACCTGAACCCTAACACTAACCCTAACCCAAAACCAAACCCAAACCCTAACCCTAACTCGAACACTAACCGTACCCCTAATCGTAAGCTGAACCCTAACCCGAACCCTAACCCTAACCCTAACCCGAACCCGAATCCAAACCCTAACCCAAACCTAACCCTAACCCTAACCCTAACCCTAACCCTAACCCTAACCTGAACCCTAACACTAACCCTAACCCAAAACCAAACCCAAACCCTAACCCTAACTCGAACACTAACCGTACCCCTAATCGTAAGCTGAACCCTAACCCGAACCCTAACCCTAACCCTAACCCGAACCCGAATCCAAACCCTAACCCTAACCCAAACCTAACCTTAACCCTAACCCTAACTCTAACCCTAACACGAAACCTAATCCTAAACCTAGCCCTAAACCTCACCCGAACCCTAACCCGAACCCGAACAAGAACCCTAACCCGAACCCTAACCCTAACCCTAACCCTAACTCTAACCCTAACCCTAAGCATCACCTGAACCCTAACCCTGCCCCTAACCCTAACCCTAACCCTAACCCTAACCCGAACCAGAACCCTAACCCTAACCATAACCATAACCCGCACCCTAACCCTAACCCTACCCTAACACTAACCCTATCGCTAACCTGAAACCTAACCCTAACCCTAACCCTCACCCTAACTCTAACCCTAACCCTAACCCTAACCCGAAGCTGAACCCTCAACCAAACACGAACCGTAACCCTAACTCTAACACTAACTCACCCGAACCCTAACCCTAACACAACCCGAATCCTAACCCTAACCTTAACCTGAACCCTAACCCTAACCGAACCCGAACCCTAACCCTAACCCTAAACCTAACCCGAAACCAAACCCTAAACCTCACTCTAACCCTAACCCGAACCGTAACCCTAAACCTAACACTAACCCTAACCCTAACCCTAACCCTAACCAAACTCACCCGAACCCTAACCGTAACCCAACCCTAACCCTAACCCTATCCCTGACCTGAACCCTAACCCTAAACCTAACCCTAACCCGAACCCTAACCCAAACCCTAACCCTAACCCGAACCTAACCCTAACCCCAACCCTAACCCCAACCCTAAGAGGAACCCTAACCCTAACCGGAACCATAACCCGAACCCTAACACTAACCCTAACCCTAACCTTAACATGAAACCTCACCCTACACTAACCCGAATCTGAACCCGAAATTGAACCCTAACACTAACCCTAACGCTAACCCTAACCCTAACCCTAACCCTAACGCTAACCCTACCCTAACACTAACCCTATCCCTAACGTGAACCCTAACCCTAACCCTAACCCTAACCCTAACCCTAACTCTAACCCTAACCCTAACCCTAACCCGAAGCTGAACCCTCAACCAAACACGAACCGTAACCCTAACTCTAACACTAACTCACTCGAACCCTAACCGTAACACAACCCGAATCCTAACCCTAACCTTAACCTGAACCCTAACCCTAACCGAACCCGAACCCTAACCCTAACCCTAAACCTAACCGGAAACCAAACCCTAAACCTCACTCTAACCCTAACCCGAACCGTAACCCTAAACCTAACACTAACCCTAACCCTAACGCTAACCCGAACCCTAACCCTAACCCTAAGCCTAACCTAACCCGGACCCGAACCGGATCCCTAACCCGAACCCGAACCCTAACCCTAACCCGACCCTAACCCTAACCCTATCCCTAACCCGAACCCGAACACTAACCCAAACCCTAACGCTAACCCTATCCCTAACCTGAACACTAACCCTAACCCGAAGCCTAACCAGAACCCGAACCCTAACCCTAACCCTAACCCTAACACTAACCCTAAACCCTAACCCTAACCCTAACTCTAACGCTAACCCTAAACCTAACCCTAACCCGAACCCTAACCCTACCCCGAACCCTAACCCGAACCCTAACCCGAACCATAACCGTAACCCTAATCCGAACCCTAACCCTAACCCTAACCCGAACCCGAATCCAAACCCTAACCCTAACCCAAACCTAACCCTAACCCTAACCCTATCCCTAACCCTAACCCGAAACCTAATCCTAAACCTAGCCCTAAACCTCACCCGAACCCTAACCCAAACCCGAACCAGAACCCTAACCCGAACCCTAACCCTAACCCTAAACCGAACCCGAAACAAAACCCTAACCCTAACCCAAACCTAACCCTAACCCTAACCCAAACCCGAACCCTAAGAGGAACTCTAACCCTAACCCGAACACTAACCCGAATCCGAACCATAACCCTAACCATAACCTGAACTCGAACCCTAACCTGAACCCTAACACTAACCCTAACCCAAAACCAAACCCAAACCCTAACCCTAACTCGAACACTAACCGTACCCCTAATCGTAAGCTGAACCCTAACCCGAACCCTAACCCTAACCCTAACCCGAACCCGAATCCAAACCCTAACCCAAACCTAACCCTAACCCTAACCCTAATCCTAAACCTAACCCTAACCTGAACCCTAACACTAAGCCTAACCCAAAACCAAACCCAAACCCTAACCCTAACTCGAACACTAACCGTACCCCTAATCGTAAGCTGAACCCTAACCCGAACCCTAACCCTAACCCTAACCCGAACCCGAATCCAAACCCTAACCCTAACCCAAACCTAACCTTAACCCTAACCCTAACCCTAACCCTAACACGAAACCTAATCCTAAACCTAGCCCTAAACCTCACCCGAACCCTAACCCGAACCCGAACAAGAACCCTAACCCGAACCCTAACCCTAACCCTAACCCTAACTCTAACCCTAACCCTAAGCATCACCTTAACCCGAACCAGAACCCTAACCCTAACCGTAACCCTAACCCGCACCCTAACCCTAACCCTACCCTAACACTAACCCTATCCCTAACCTGAAACCTAACCCTAACCCTAACCCTAACCCTAACTCTAACCCTAACCCTAACCCTAACCCGAAGCTGAACCCTCAACCAAACACGAACCGTAACCCTAACTCTAAAACTAACTCACCCGAACCCTAACCCTAACACAACCCGAATCCTAACCCTAACCTTAACCTGAACCCTAACCCTAACCGAACCCGAACCCTAACCCTAACCCTAAACCTAACCGGAAACCAAACCCTAAACCTCACTCTAACCCTAACCCGAACCGTAACCCTAAACCTAACACTAACCCTAACCCTAACGCTAACCCGAACCCTAACCCTAACCCTAAGCCTAACCTAACCCGGACCCGAACCGGATCCCTAACCCGAACCCGAACCCTAACCCTAACCCAACCCTAACCCTAACCCTATCCCTGACCTGAACCCTAACCCTAAACCTAACCCTAACCCGAACCCTAACCCAAACCCTAACCCTAACCCGAACCTAACCCTAACCCCAACCCTAACCCCAACCCTAAGAGGAACCCTAATCCTAACCGGAACCATAACCCGAACCCTAACACTAACCCTAACCCTAACCCTAATCTGAAACCTCACCCTACCCTAACCCGAATCTGAAGCCGAGACTGAACCCTAACCCTAACCCTAAACCGAACCCAAATCCTAACCCTAACCCTAACCGGAACCCGAACCCTAACCCTAACCCTATCCCTAACCCTAACCCTAACCCGAACGTGAACACGAAACCGACCCCGAACCTGAACCCTAACCGTAACCCGAAACCTAAACCTAACTGAAGCCCTAAACCTCACCCGAACCCTAACCCGAACCCGAAACCAACCGAACCCTAACCGTAACCCTCACCCGAACCCTAATCCTAACCCTAACCCGAAACCGAATCCAAACCCAAAGCCTAACCCAAACCTAACCCTAACCCTAACCCTAAACCGAACCCTAAGAGGAACACTAACCCTAACCCGAACCCTAACCCGAATCCTAACCCTAACCATAACCCTAACCCTAACCCGAACCTGAACCCTCAACCGAACATGAACCCTAACCCTAACCCTAACCCTAACCCTAACCCGAACCCAAACCCTAAACCTCACCCTAACCCTAATCCGAACACTAAACCTAACCCTAAACCTACCCCGAACCCTAAACCTAACCCTAACCCAAACCCTAACCCGATCCCTAACCCTAACCCTAACCTGAACACGAACCCGAACCCTAACCCGAACCCGAACCCTAACCCTAACCCGAAACCTAACCCTAACCCTAACCCTAACCCTAACCCTAAGCATCACCTGAACCCTAACCCTGCCCCTAACCCTAACCCTAACCCTAACCCGAACCAGAACCCTAACCCTAACCG
>NC_142146.1:145000-150000 GCF_024610735.1 Ursus americanus
AACCTAACCCTAACCCTAACCCTAACCCTAACCCGAAACCTAATCCTAAACCTAGCCCTAAACCTCACCCGAACCCTAACCCAAACCCGAACCAGAACCCTAACCCGAACCCTAACCCTAACCCTAACCCGAACCCGAAACAAAACCCTAACCCTAACCCAAACCTAACCCTAACCCTAACCCAAACCCGAACCCTAAGAGGAACTCTAACCCTAACCCGAACACTAACCCGAATCCGAACCATAACCCTAACCATAACCTGAACTCGAACCCTAACCTGAACCCTAACACTAACCCTAACCCAAAACCAAACCCAAACCCTAACCCTAACTCGAACACTAACCGTACCCCTAATCGTAAGCTGAACCCTAACCCGAACCCTAACCCTAACCCTAACCCGAACCCGAATCCAAACCCTAACCCAAACCTAACCCTAACCCTAACCCTAATCCTAAACCTAACCCTAACCTGAACCCTAACACTAACCCTAACCCAAAACCAAACCCAAACCCTAACCCTAACTCGAACACTAACCGTACTCCTAATCGTAAGCTGAACCCTAACCCGAACCCTAACCCTAACCCTAACCCGAACCCGAATCCAAACCCTAACCCTAACCCAAACCTAACCTTAACCCTAACCCTAACCCTAACCCTAACACGAAACCTAATCCTAAACCTAGCCCTAAACCTCACCCGAACCCTAACCCGAACCCGAACAAGAACCCTAACCCGAACCCTAACCCTAACCCTAACTCTAACCCTAACCCTAAGCATCACCTGAACCCTAACCCTGCCCCTAACCCTAACCCTAACCCGAACCAGAACCCTAACCCTAACCGTAACCCTAACCCGCACCCTAACCCTAACCCTACCCTAACACTAACCCTATCCCTAACCTGAAACCTAACCCTAACCCTAACCCTAACCCTAACTCTAACCCTAACCCTAACCCTAACCCGAAGCTGAACCCTCAACCAAACACGAACCGTAACCCTAACTCTAAAACTAACTCACCCGAACCCTAACCCTAACACAACCCGAATCCTAACCCTAACCTTAACCTGAACCCTAACCCTAACCGAACCCGAACCCTAACCCTAACCCTAAACCTAACCCGAAACCAAACCCTAAACCTCACTCTAACCCTAACCCGAACCGTAACCCTAAACCTAACACTAACCCTAACCCTAACGCTAACCCGAACCCTAACCCTAACCCTAAGCCTAACCTAACCCGGACCCGAACCGGATCCCTAACCCGAACCCGAACCCTAACCCTAACCCAACCCTAACCCTAACCCTATCCCTGACCTGAACCCTAACCCTAAACCTAACCCTAACCCGAACCCTAACCCAAACCCTAACCCTAACCCGAACCTAACCCTAACCCCAACCCTAACCCCAACCCTAAGAGGAACCCTAATCCTAACCGGAACCATAACCCGAACCCTAACACTAACCCTAACCCTAACCCTAATCTGAAACCTCACCCTACCCTAACCCGAATCTGAAGCCGAGACTGAACCCTAACCCTAACCCCAAACCGAACCCAAATCCTAACCCTAACCCTAACCGGAACCCGAACCCTAACCCTAACCCTATCCCTAACCCTAACCCTAACCCGAACGTGAACACGAAACCGACCCCGAACCTGAACCCTAACCGTAACCCGAAACCTAAACCTAACTGAAGCCCTAAACCTCACCCGAACCCTAACCCGAACCCGAAACCAACCGAACCCTAACCGTAACCCTCACCCGAACCCTAATCCTAACCCTAACCCGAAACCGAATCCAAACCCAAAGCCTAACCCAAACCTAACCCTAACCCTAACCCTAAACCGAACCCTAAGAGGAACACTAACCCTAACCCGAACCCTAACCCGAATCCTAACCCTAACCATAACCCTAACCCTAACCCGAACCTGAACCCTCAACCGAACATGAACCCTAACCCTAACCCTAACCCTAACCCTAACCCGAACCCAAACCCTAAACCTCACCCTAACCCTAATCCGAACACTAAACCTAACCCTAAACCTACCCCGAACCCTAAACCTAACCCTAACCCAAACCCTAACCCGATCCCTAACCCTAACCCTAACCTGAACACGAACCCGAACCCTAACCCTAACCCGAAACCTAACCCTAACCCTAACCCTAACCCTAACCCTAACCCTAAGCATCACCTGAACCCTAACCCTGCCCCTAACCCTAACCCTAACCCTAACCCGAACCAGAACCCTAACCCTAACCGTAACCCTAACCCGCACCCTAACCCTAACCCTACCCTAACACTAACCCTATCCCTAACCTGAAACCTAACCCTAACCCTAACCCTAACCCTAACCCGAACCCTAACCCTAACCCTAACCCTAACACTAACCCTAAACCCTAACCCTAACCCTAACTCTAACGCTAACCCTAAACCTAACCCTAACCCGAACCCTAACCCTACCCCGAACCCTAACCCGAACCCTAACCCGAACCCTAACCGTAACCCTAATCCGAACCCTAACCCTAACCCTAACCCGAACCCGAATCCAAACCCTAACCCTAACCCAAACCTAACCCTAACCCTAACCCTAACCCTAACCCGAAACCTAATCCTAAACCCAGCCCTAAACCTCACCCGAACCCTAACCCAAACCCGAACCAGAACCCTAACCCGAACCCTAACCCTAACCCTAACCCGAACCCGAAACAAAACCCTAACCCTAACCCAAACCTAACCCTAACCCTAACCCAAACCCGAACCCTAAGAGGAACTCTAACCCTAACCCGAACACTAACCCGAATCCGAACCATAACCCTAACCATAACCTGAACTCGAACCCTAACCTGAACCCTAACACTAACCCTAACCCAAAACCAAACCCAAACCCTAACCCTAACTCGAACACTAACCGTACCCCTAATCGTAAGCTGAACCCTAACCCGAACCCTAACCCTAACCCTAACCCGAACCCGAATCCAAACCCTAACCCTAACCCAAACCTAACCTTAACCCTAACCCTAACCCTAACCCTAACACTAACCCGAACCTGAACCCTAACCGTAACCCGAAACCTAATCCTAAACCTAGCCCTAAACCTCACCAGAACCCTAACCCTAACCCTAACTCTAACCATAACCCCTAACCCTAACCCTAACCCTAACCCTACACCGAACCCAAACGATAACCCTAACCCTAACCCTAACCCGAACCCTGACCCTAACCCTAACCCGAACTCTAACCCGAAACCGAACCCTAACCCTAACCCTAACCCAACCCGAACCCTAACCCGAACCCTAACCCGAACCCTAACGCTAACCCGAACCCTAACCCTAACCATAACCCTAACCCGAACCCTAACCCTAACCTGACCCTAACCCTAACCCTAACCCTAATCCTGACCCTAACCATAACCTGAACCCGAACCCTAACCCTAACCCGACCCTTCCCAAAACCATCCCTAACCTGAACCCTAAACCTAACCCTAACCCGAACCCTAACCTGAACCCGAACCCTCACCCAAACCATACGCCTAACCCTAACCCTAAACCTAACCCGAACCCGAACCCAAAACCGAACCTGGACCCTAAACCTAACCCTAACCCTAACCCTAACCCTAACCTAACCCAAACCCTAACCCTAACCCTACCCTAACCCTAACCCTAACCCTAACTGTAACCATAACCCTAACCCGAACCCTAACCCTAACCCGACCCTAACCCTAACCCTATCCTTAACCTGAACCATAACCCTAGCCCTAAACCTAACCAGACCCTAACCCTAACCCTAACCCTAACTCAAACCTGAACCCGAACCCTAACCCTAACCCGACGCTAACCCTAACCCGATCCCTAACCTGAAACCTAACCCTAACCCTAACCTGAACCCGAACCCTAACCCTAACCCTAACCGTAACCCTAACCCGAACCCTAACCGGAACCTGACCCTAACCCTAACCCTATCACTAACTTGAACCCTAAAACTAACCCTAACCCGAACCTGAAGCCTAACCCTAATGCTAACCGTAACCTTAAACCGAACGCTAACCCTAACCCTAACCCGAATCCGAATCCATACCCTAACCCTAACCCGAAACCTAACACTAACCCTAACCCTAACCCGAACCCGAAACTGAACCCGAAACTGAACCCGAACCTGAACCCTAACCATAACCGGAAACCTAACCCTATCCCGAAACCGAACCGTAACCCGAACCCTAACCCTAACACTAACCCGAATCCGAATCCAAACCCTAAACCTAACCCAAACCTAACCCTAACCCTAACCCTAAACCGAACACTAAGAGGAACCCTAACCCGAACCGGAACCCTAACCTCAACAGTAACCCTAACCCTAACCCTAACCCGTACCCTAACCCGTACCCTAACACGAACCCTAACCCGAACCCGAACCATAACCCTAACCCTAACCCGAACTTGAACCCTAACCTGAACCCTAACACTAACCCTAACCCGAAACCAAACCCAAACCCTAACGCTAACAGAACCCTAACCCTACCCCTAACCCTAAACCGAACCCTAACCCGAACCCTAACCCTAACCCTAACCCTAACCCTAACCCTAACCTGAACTCGAACCCTAACCTGAACCCTAACCCTACCCCTAACCCTAAACCGAACCCTAACCCGAACCCTAACCCTAACCCTAACCCTAACCCGAACCCGAACCTGAACCCTCAACCGACCACGAACCCTAACCCTAACCCAAACCAAAACCTAACCCTAACCTTAACCTGAACCCTAACCCTAACCCGAACCCGAACCCTAACCCTAACCCGAAACCTAACCCTAACCCTAACCCTAACCCTAACCCTAACCCTAAGCATCACCTGAACCCTAACCCTGCCCCTAACCCTAACCCTAACCCTAACCCGAACCAGAACCCTAACCCTAACCGTAACCATAAGTCGAACCCTAACCCTAACCCTACCCTAACACTAACCCGATCCCTAACCTGAAACCTCACCCTAACCCTAACCCGAACCG